>NC_142065.1:126616253-126746253 GCF_059756535.1 Pantherophis guttatus
AGTGACAGGGCCCTCCCTGTCAGGCCCCAGCAAAAGTACCAGTTGGGGTGGCCCTGCCAGTGGGTTGAACTCTACACCTCCGGGTGCGAGAAGCCACCTGGTTTTACAGCCAAGACAGGTGGCCCTTAATATTAATCCCATTAACGGCAATTTGCCTTACTGGGGCTCAATTCAGCTGGCAAGGGGTCATATACTACAGCTACTGGGGTTGACTGCTGATGATCTGAAGAAAATTGAACTTTTACCCTCCCCTGCATACTGCTCCAGAGTGTTACTTAATTTTGATAACCCCAGCACCCCAAAATTATTCTTCAGGAGAAGTTCTCTGCTAAGATCTTTCGGCATCGTGCCAAGCAGAGTCTTCAAAGATATGTCGATTAAGCCACTCTTAAGAAACCGACAATCTGTGACCAGCAGGAGACTTACAGCCCCCAAAAGACCCTTAGCAGCACATACTAATGTGCCAATTTTGAATGCCATCCCTGATACTAGACGATCTATCAAACACAGATACATTCCTGCAAGACTTCCCGATGACATCTTCTCAGACGGTACCTTGTCTGTTCCTCCTACAGCTGGTCAAATCTTCTCCCCTCAGCGAGGCCCATCTCATCAGGAAGTTTGTCATGATCTGATCAGCTGGGAAGAAATGGCCCCAAAGGAAGCGACACCAGCCCAGGGCCTCCAAAGTTCCTTAGTGAATAAGCCTCAGGCTAGTGCCTCTGGGATTCCACCCATCTATGAAACCAACCCATCTCAAGACAATTTTTGGAATCTGGAGGAGATACAGCTTTTTGACTCCTTTCGCGCACTTCCACAACCAGAAAGGGCCCAAATTATAAAGCGCCTGTCTGCAGTTAAATCCAAGCTTTGGAGTCTTTCACTACCTGATAAGGATCCCCCTGGACCCCAGGGAGTCCACATCAATTTATCAGAGGCAGTTCCCTTGGCCCTCCCTCCAGAATGTCCAACTTGTAAACTTGAAGATCCAGGGCTACTCCAAACCCCGTCTGTTGATGTCACCGAATGCTTGCCAGGTAAGCAACCAACGAACAATAGAAGCATAAACTGGACTGCGTGTAGAGCCCTACAGCCTCATGAACAAGGCTCGCCTCCCTTCCACTTTTCTTTGCCTTTATCTCCCAAAAGGGTGACACTTCCATCGAATAACGGCTGTATTTTTTCGGATTTGAAGGGCTCTCTGGAAAAAAATTAATTATACAGAATGACTAGCAAACCCGGCATCCCCCCTTGCACACTTAGATGTCTTTCATGGAATATAGCAGGTTGGGGGAGAAGGTGCGGCACTACCGATTTTATTAACTATATTCAGTCATTTGATGTGGTCCTGCTTCAGGAGACCTGGGCATGCGATAAGATATCCCTTACAGGGTTTACGGCCATTTCTTTGGCTGCTACCAAACAATTCAAGTCGGGAAGACCTAAGGGTGGTTTAGCTTGTTTGGTCTCTACCTCCCTGAAAGTGGAGACAGTGGAGCTGCCCCCCAGTGGGTCCTTAGCTATGGCATTCCTAATTAAGAGAGGACTCAGTAAAATGCTAGTGTTCAACGTTTACCTTCCCCCGACGGTGAGGCAAGCCGACACTAAGGCTCAATGGGGCAAACTGGAGAGCTATATTACCCATACAGAAACTAAATTTCCAGCGCCGTATATCTTTATAGGGGGAGACTTTAATGCCCGATTGGGAGGCCAAATTCCCCCACCAATTGAGGCACTCTACTCCCAAGAAATCTGCCAGGCCATAGGACACCAGATCTCAGCCAGGCATTCTAAGGATGAGCTAACAAATTTTGCCGGCATTCAATTAGCCCTCTTAGCATCCCAACACAATATGACAATCCTTAACGGGAGTACCCCAGGCGATCTAGCGGGTGAATTTACTTTCAGCTCTTCACGGGGGAGTAGTGTTATTGATTTTGTGATGGTTTCCCAGCCACTAAGACAGGCAGTCCAGGTTTTTTTTGTGGACTGCTTCACGGAGAGCGACCACTACCCCCTGGTCACAATTATTGGGCTCTTTACAAATATACATCTGCCTAAGGGCCCCCAAATACTGGATCCTTATGTGACCTCTTATGCAAGGAGGATCAAATGGTCTCCCAAGACTGAAAGAAAGTTCCACTCTCTTTTATCATCGCCGGAGTGTCTTAACCTATACAATCAGGCCTTAACATGCAGTGACTCAGCGGCAATCTCGACCTTCGAATCATTAATTAACAGTATTCAAAGGGAACTAGGAGCTGATCGTAGGCCAAGTGGCCCATATCGTCCAAGAAGCAATCCCTGGTTCGATGAAGAATGTGTGCTGCTCAGGAACAAGATCAGACAGGTTTACCTGCTCTATCGTAATCGAGGGGATAAACGCCTACCCGAGGACTATTACCACCTGAAGCGGGAGTATAAAGGACTAATTGTTAAGAAAAAGAGGGCTAAATTCATGTAAAAATATGCAGGGGCTGTAATGGAACTTCGGGATATCCCAATGACTAGAAACAATTTCAGTGGGGGCATTTATTTGTTATTTTGTTTAAGGCCAAAGATAAAAGTCCTCCAATACTACAACCTTCAGAAATCAACTGACTGTAGCTACCCAAAACCAAACTAGTGGATTATGCAGAAACGTATTATGGTTAGGGGAAAACAAACTGCTGAGAGATCCAGAAGAATTAACAGATTATATTCCCTCTGTCCATTCCTCTGCTGTAAAATAATTAAACCTGTTTCTATTCCTGACCCATGTTGCCAATCTAAACTAAAATAGATTTAAATGCAGTAATACTTTTGAGAATTGCTGGATTTAAGAAAACACCATTTGCTCTGGAATATTGCCCTAAAAATAATAGTTAAAAGGCAATAATTATGACAGATCAGAGTCTAAATGTGAGTTTTCAAGAGCCTGCCCAGCACTATCACATTCTTAAGAGTAGTTGATACCATTTAAGAACAAAATGAATAAAAATATATAATAAATTATGATAAAGCAGACAAAGGGTAAAAATTCAATTAGATTTCAGATTAAGTACCATTAAGTTGAACCACAGTCCTGGTGATACTTTTCTGGAACAAATGGTTATCTCATTCTATCCCCAATGACATTATCCTTGACTCAGTTTTGCCACCCCCTTTTTCTATATCCCACCAAGTGTAGTCATTTTGTACTCTATCACCTCTTTGTGTCAAATGCTCTCAAATGTTTGAGTTTCTGCTAGCTAATCATCATCTTGAGGGAGCAGTCAGTCTATCTCATCAAGAACCCACTGACTCTTCATGTGGTTCACAGTATTCTTGATGTGTCTCAAACTATTCTTTCTCAATGTCCTTTTTCCTTTCGTCTTTCTGCTGACTCCTGCTAGAGCAGGGCTGTCAAACTCCCAGCCCGTGGGCTGGATGCATCACATGCTGGCCATGCCCAAGCCCAGTTTAGCAAAGGGGAAAAAGGTCCCGATACGTCACATGATGATGCCGTGAGTTTGACACCCCTGTGCTAGAGTGAGAATAGAAAGGGTATTGTCTCATGTTGAAGACAAATCTAGTTCCAATTTCCCACCAAAGATGCTACAATTGGTACTCCTTATCTTCTTTGGTTATTGAGCATTGTTGGTTATTACTTGCTCTTTAGGATGATTTTAGGTTTCCCTCTATTATTGAGCTCACAATTCATTTAGCCCATGGGTGTCAAACTTGCAGTGTCATGTTACCGTCATGTGAAGTTTTGTGATGTTTTTCCCATTCGCGGAGCTGGGGTGGGCATGAACTGCATGTGACATACAGTATCTGGCCCACAGGCCACCAGTTTGAGACCCCTGATTTAGCCCCTAGTCTCTTTTTGAACACTTTTTCCACTCTAATTCCTTTCCAAAACACTTTGCATGATTGTAGGACTACAGCATGGAGACATTTTTCTGAGCTCGGTTCCTCTTTTTTCTAATATCTTGAAGCTATAGCATCATTCTACATCAAGTGAAACTTCAGGCCCTACTCTGTCAAAGTGTATCTCCAGGTCTGGCAATGATAGTTCTATTTCATAGCATCTGTTTCTATCCTACATCTAATACAGCCTTGTGCTGCCTTTGTTGGCTAGGTAATGGAGATTAGTATATAAGTAAATGAGTGTTGTTTTGTTCTCCATTCAGTAGACAGAGTTATCAATCCAAAGCACTTTTTAAATTGCAGTTAAATGTTGCAGACCAGCAGTTCAGGAAAGGAAGCAGAGAGCTATATTCCTTATCAGAAAGCAGGTAGATGAAAACTCACTTTTAATAACCAAAAAAAAAAAAAAAAATGGCCTCTGTTTATACTCTGTTAGATAAAAGCATAAAGGCTCAGTTCCCTGGGAGCAGCAATTCCCACTGAAATGAATGGGAGCTCATTCCCTCTCAATTATTTCACAGAGAATTGTTCAGAGGAAATTTCTCGGAGATGGTGCCACATATCACAAAACTGAAAGGTAAATCACAGGTATACTGATTGCTTTCTGTACTGAAAATGAACCTATCTCTTTAAGTAATGGAAACTGGTGACATAATCTTTTGACAGCCTTGATCTTTAACCTTATTTGATCTAAAGCAGATTCTTCAGGAATGATATCATTTAGGTAAATCCCCTGAATTGAGAGTGTAGCATATTAATATAAGCCATTTAAGGATATTATGTTACTAATAATTATTTTCTTCTCATTCAACTTGAGCAGTGCAAACAATGTGCAACTGTCTTGAACTGAACTTTACAACATTTTGCTGGAAATATCTAATATCCTGGTTATTACAAAAATAATTTCAAAAGATGTGCATGAGTAAAAGTTATCAATAGAACAGTTATTAAGGTTGCAACTAATAATAAGAGTTAAAACTTTAACAGAACTGAATTTTATTTTTAATGTAAGTTCGTATTTACTATTTATTAATATATTTATAATGCTATATTACAAACTTTTTCATTAAATCTATGGTTTAACAGATTTTAAATGTTCCTTTTCCCTGTGCTACTTATTAATTGTATGATAGTCATCGTGTAATTTATCCAGAGAATATGAGTTATTTAAATGAACCCATTAAAAAAGAATATTGACTTTATGTTGAAGATTATGATTTTGAATCTAGTGCAAACTGATCTAACAGTGACTTCATTATGCCTCCACTGACACTGTTTATTTCCAGTTGCCCCTACTGCATTTTAAAAATACTTATATTTATTGTTTATCTCTCTTGCCATAAACTGCTTTGGACCACAGTGTTGTGGACAAGTATAGATGCAATGCTAGCTGACCTGTGGCTTCCCACAGCACTTCTTGTTTTCTATGTTGGAATTAATCCTTGTTTGACATTCCTCCAAGGAATGTGGCCAATCAAGTGGAGATAGTGGAGCAGGAATGCAAAAAATGGGGTTCAGGATCGTGAGTCAAAAGGTACTAGATGACCCATTTTGTGGCTTTTTGATTATGAAATTTCAGACAGTTTCTTGCAGATTTGGACCCCTCTCTGCAGAAACTCAGAAAGACAAGAGTTAAAGAAGATAGGAAAAGCAATAGAGAGGGAGGTAATTCAGCAGAAACACAGAGGAGTGTTCGATCTTCACATTTATGACCTTCTCAGCTCTATAAAGCAAAGGAAAGCTGAAGTTAGATCATAAACATAGTCACAAATTGACTATTTTGCTTAACAATGAAGTTACATGTCCCAGTTCTGTTTACTAAACAAAGACTAGTTGAAAACCTATTCATTTTACATTTTGTTCTGGCATTGGCCCAGCCTACGGCTTCACCTAGCTGTTATTACTTTTGGAGTGCAGTTTTTCATATACCACTACCTAAAAAGTCAAGTACATCGTTTTTCTCAAAAAATATCAAGACACTTTAAGAGAAATAAAGACAAAGCCTAAAGGGAAAACATCTTGAAAGGGCATTTTGACTGGCTCAGGTAAAAGGTTTCAGAAATCCAGGCTCAGCCTTGAAATCTAAAAAATGGATAGCTATTTTTCAGTGGACATTGTTATCTGGTTTTTCAGCTCGTTGGGCAGACTTGTATTATTGTATGTCATCATACCTATTTTATATTGTATTTTGAAATGTATTTCTCAATTTACATGTTATTTGGAGGTGCATCATAGGGCAGACAGCATAAGAACATGTTCAATAAAATAAATGTAATGTGAAACACATATATAGTTTGAGTTCTGTCTGCACTGATATTTTCATGAACCTAAAATTGAATCAGAAACTGGATTCTAATCAAGGCTATAAAATGTGAAAGGTTAACTAGTGTTGTCATTTTTTTAAAATTCATATGTTTCCTTATATATGTCCTCACACTAGATCAATCAAAAATCCCTTTCAGGGCCTTTCAATGACTACAGTAAACTCCAATGCACTAACATTTTTCTAGCTAATCAGTAGTAGTAGTTGTTGTTGTTGTTTTAAAAAAGCAATGTAACCAATCTCTTATATAACCCAATACCAGAAATACCAAACAGATTCCTCAAAACCTCTCTCTCATGTCCTACATTTTCATTCTGGTACGGTTTGTAAAGATTCCAGTGATAACAGAGAGAGAAAGGCACAGAGCTGCTGTCTGTCTGGGAGCCAGTTGTGGACTGGACAGTATATACACTAAGACTATCCAGTACTTTGATTTCATTGTGAAAAAGATGTCCTGGAATGCATAAATGTGCAAACATATTATTTGTCTGTAAGTCTTCTACAGGCTCAGGATTTTTTGTGCTCAGGTGGTTTAGCATAATATAATCAAGGTATTAAATTCATTTTTAAAACTAAATCTAAAGCATTGCATGGTCATAGTGCCTGTGTAAAGCAAGAGAGAGGGACAATGAATTATAACAAGATGTGAAATGCTTTTGGCACATGGCTGCAGTTCAATGCAAAAAAAGATCACAGGATTTCATCACGCCCTATGGGAAATCCTCCAGATATGACCCCTTAGTGAATTAGACTTTCTCCATTCTTCCCATCCTATCCTTGATACAATCAAAATATTTCTAAAATGTTTTAAGTCTTCCATCTAGACAGCTAGGCTACCATAAGGCAGGGGTGAAATCCAGCAGGTTCTGACAGGTTCTGGAGAACCGGTAGTGAACATTTTGAGTAGTTTGGAGAACTGGTAGCAGAAATTTGGAGTAGTTCAGAGAACCAGCAAATACCACCTCTGACTGGTCCCAGAGTAGGGAGGGAATGGGGATTTTGTGAGTGAGAGAGAGAAAGAGGAAAAAAATGTGAGGAGCAGCACACATTTAATCTGGCATCGTAAAGGAGGACAAGAAGGAAATTGACTTAGATAGACAACAAAAGGAAATAAAAGCAGAAAGAGATCAGGTGCGTGGCGAGGGAAAAACTACTTTCTCTAAGATAAAAGGAAGAAAGCATGAGACATTTTTTCTTGCAGTACTATGCCTGGCTGGATCTCTACTTCCAATAACAAGGGGAGACAAATAGTTTGCTACTCAGAGTTTTGGATGGTAGAGACTGATAATAGTGGAAAAAGTTAAGAGGTTGGCAAGTTTCACCACCAAGAAAATCATCCAGAGAATTGACTAATAAGGACCAACATTTGAAAAACCAGAAGGGAAATGTGGACTGGATTCAAAACAGTCAAGATGAGAAGTTTCAAGATGGATCTAGCAATCAAGAGAAGAGTGAGACATGAAAGCTTTATAGCAGTCATTTTTTCAAGAGTGTTTGTTGAAATACGTACTGCGCCTTTATTTTTGTTAGATAGGCAAGCCTATTCACAGGTTGTATAGAGTTTCATCCTTTTAATCGATAGCACATTGTCATTTAATGTTATTTTCATACCTGTGTGATACCATCTATACATCTGCATGGCTGTTGTTTTCCAATGGCAAATAGTAAAATTATTCTTGTCTTTCGAAAACTAAAAGTGTAATATGCAATAGGATACCCACAGGTGAGGCTTGTCTCTTAGATCCTGTGTTGGTTGGAGATTTGTCAATATCCTTGTTTAAAGAAAATTGGAGCTGGAAGGAATGTTGCTTGGGATTCAGTTCCTCAAATAGAAAATTTGCTTCAGTTTTTTGACCAGAATTACAAATAGTTCAACAACTGATATTAAAATATTGTGATTTTAATTTGAAATATATTTTATTCTTTCAGCATCTCTACCCAGCAACTTTTAGATAAAATTTAATGACTAGATTGGCCTGCTGAATAGCACAAGAGTTTAAATCTGATCTGAGGTGAATGTTATTCCTTCAGTACAGTACATTCTAGATAACTTTTTAATGACTGGATTAGCCAGTCTTCTCCATTTCAATCCCACATGCTGAAAATGTCAGAAAAGAGATCCCTGTCCTTCCACTGCATTTGAAAAAAGAAAGTGAATTCAAATTCAGGAGCCAGTTGTTTCCAATTTTTTTGTAATGGTGAAACAACCTAAATAATTCAGTATTACTGTAGCCATTACAGAGGACATAAACTTATTTGTCCTGGTAAAACCATTATAGAGTGTTGGTAGAGATACTAACACTAATTGCTTTGAACAAGAGCAAGATGGAGGCCAGAAGAAAGCCGATATTGATTTCTGCCTTGCAAAGAGGAACAAGCCAATAGAAACATACACATCCCAAGCTCAAAGTGTAGAGAGGTAGCACTTTGCGCAGGAAGCATCATCAAACAGTCTTGTGTCAGCCCAGTAGTAATTGGGTCTTTGAAGCTGCAAATGTGAGAAGTGAAAAATGTTCACCTTTAAAGCATGCCAGGTTTTCTGAGACAGAGCCTTGGTTCAAGGAAGAATGTACAGCTATGTGAAACCTGACCCTGGAAGGTCTCTGGAAGTTTGGCATAGGTTATGCTGGCAGTGACCTTGTAAATTTAGACAGCTGCTAGACGACTGCTAGGAGCAAATTATTACCGCAGTTGTAGTTTTCATGACTAGACTGGAGGCAAAAGAACACTTCCTTCAGTCTTACTGAATCAACTTTCACCTCAACAGCAGGGCTGTTGAAAATCAGAAACTGCGATGCCTTAAAAGTTCAAGATAATTTTGGCAAATTTAGCAAAGAAGCCTGATATTTACCTTAAAGGTATCATGTGATCAACCTCTGGGTTCCTTTCTCACAATTCACACTTTAAAATATATCTTTTGGAAAAAATAATTTTATCTGATGTACTGGGAATGATACAGGTTCTGGAATTTCCTTTGTTCAACAATTATTTCTATGAATTCATATTATAATCATATCATAATAAGAAGTTATACTACTCTTTATTTACCATATTCCAAACAGAAATGAGGATGATCAAAAAGGGTTGTTGTTGTTGCTGTTGCTGTTAGTTGTGAAGTTGTTGCACAGTTGTGTCCAACCCATCACAACCCCATGGACAACATTCCTCCAGGCCTTCCTGTCCTGTACCATCCTCTGGAGCCCATTTAAGCTCACGCCTACTGCTTCAGTGACTCCATCCAGCCACCTCATTCTCTGCCGTCCCATTCTTCTTTTGTCCTCAATCTTTCCCAGCATTAGGCTCTTCTCCAGTGAGTCCTTCCTTCTCATTAGGTGGCCAAAGTATTTGCATTTCATCTTCAGGATCTGGCCTTCTAAAGAGCAGTCAGGGTTGATCTCCTTTAGGACTGACCGGTTTGATCGCCTTGCAGTCCAAGAAGGCTCACAGGAGTCTTCTCCAGCACCATAGTTCAAAGGCCTCAATTCTTTGGTGCTCAGCCTTTCTTATGGTCCAACTTTCAGAGACATACATTGCAACTGGGAAAACCATGGCCTTGACTATACGCAAAAAGGGTAGTAAAATTAAATAAGAATACTACTTTTTTTAATTTGGAGCAAAATTATAGAAGAAACTGATTTTAAGGTGGTCTTAACAAAAATAATCAATATAGCTAATCCAAGAAGCACTGATTTTTGTCCAAAATATTTAACTTACCCTGAGTGATGAAATCACAAAGCAAAATCTGATCAGTCATATAGCATTGTCATTTTATCCAGTTGATATATGATCCCTGATTGGCTAGAATAATTTGAGGAAGATGAAACTCAGAAGAGAAAATGCAGAGGGGGAAAATATATTCCCAAACGTTTGCAGTCACAAAATAATATGAAATTAAAGATGCTTGTGATAAATAATTTAGCTCCAATACTAATTTTGACACAAAATAGAATCTCTACATTATTTGTTTTAAGGTTCCAGTTGTTTCATCTGGAGATGGAAGAGTTATGAAGATCTCTCCTTTGGCTATATGCTACAATAAGCTTCTCCCTTCATTAAGTTCCTGCTTGAAACAGAGAGGTGGGCACTGCCTGAAAGGCACCTGTCATTATTGTGATTGGCATCAAACAGAAATACTTATGTATTTCAAATTAACTACAACCTATATATCTAATGAGAAAGTTTCTGTATGTATATTTTTAGCTATAGCTACATAATTGGGTTCAAAACTAAGCTGAAAAGTTTGCTCACTCCTTGTTCTAATACAGGTATTCTGCTACTGGTGTTATTGGATTTCTACCCGTTGCTGCTGGGTTTTTTTTCCCCTATAATTTTAACCCCCTTTAAATGAAGATGAATTCTGGACATTATTAGTTAAAAGTATCCCTCAGACAGTAAAAGTGGGAGAAATTGTTCCTGGCCAGAGGAGAGACAGCTGAGATGGATAAGCCAATACTCTGCCTCAGAGTAAAACAGTTGGATATGTTCATTGTAACACCAGCTTCTTTAGGCTTGCCATACATAGTTCAACAATGCTTGCGAATAGAAATTGCATGTTGTCCAGCAACCCTGTTATGCTTCACAGAAGAAAGTTGTTAATAGGGGATAAAACCATTAAATGGGCTATTAGAACATTTCAAATATATTTGCATAGCATGATGCACCAGATTGTGAACAACAGCTGCATATTTCTTTATCTGTGGATCCACCATTCTCCTCTTGCACGCAGAGGCCTCAAAGGTTATTTGCTTTAACCAGAGTAAACATGATGTCCATTTATGTGCCTGTTTCAACTTTTGGTATCCTGGAATAGGCACACACCACATATCTTTTTTTAAAAAAAAAAAATGACATCATGATTCTCCAAGATGAAAGCCTGTTTTATAAAAACCTCTCACGCTGACATGATAAGTAAATAAGGATAGATCCGCCCAAATTTAAACACTTTTAAGCTTCATTGATTTTAGTAGGAGAGCTATGCCTGGGTTTTCATCTCTCCTGCTGATTTTTTTTTTTTTTTTTTGGAGGAGAACCTAAAAAAATTAACATTTGTTCCTCCTTGAAACAGATAAGTAAGTTAAAGTTGCAACAAAACAAAATGGTCAATGTAAAACATTTGATGCTTCAGGTTATGGGCTCATAACCCAGCCAATCAAAAAAAATTGTGCATCTATTCCAGCTTCAGTTTCTTAACAGGTTGTTGTTGTTGTGGTTTGGTGTTTTTTGTTGTTGTTGTTGTTGTTGTTGTTGTTGTTGTTGTTGTTGTTGGTGGGAAGAAAAATGATGGAAGAAGTGGTGCAAAAAATGGAATGGATATAATTAGCCCCATAAGATGTTCTCTTGCCTCTGATGCCATAAAATTCTATGAATGAAAAAGGACAGTATTTGTTTATTTATTTTGCAAAATAAAACCTTATCTTAAAGAATTATGTATTTATGTTTCTGCACACACAACCATTTGGGTTGTTTATGTTGGAGGCAAGAAAAAACATCTCAGATGGTTCTCCAAAATTATACCAAAAATCAAGCTGAAATCTGGTGAAGGTTGACATGGAACCAACTCAAACACTGTGGATACTGAATGTTATTTGGCACCCTGTGGATTATTAAACTGTTTTAAGAAAATCAGGACACTATGGAACTCTCTGAATATATCATTTTTCTCCCATAATATGTAGCAACATCTTTTGTATAAAACTCTTGAAACCTTTTCCAAAACATTCTTATGTTTAAAAAAGGATTGATGCAAATGAAAACCTTATAGAACTAAATTACAGTTGGAATGATTGACTAAAGTCATTATATGACTCTTCAATGTTATTCTCTCTTAAAAGCTAATATTGCTCTACCGCATCTAATCAAAATGACACCATCAAGGTTATAGTTAGATTTTATAGACATTTTTCACACTGGTTAAAAAAGCCAGTAAAGCTGTTAAACAGAATCCTAGCTATTGAACTTTCCTTTTTTCCCTCCCCCCCTTTTTTTAATTGAATGACTAGTGATGAGCTGAATCAATGGTATTACCGATACTTTATATTAGCAGAATCATATTGATGTTAGTATTCTTTTTTTTTCAGCTACCAGAATTAATGTTGTTTTGTTTTTAAGTAATTATGATTCTTAATTCACATCTCCATTGGCAAATCAACAAAATTTCAATTGAGAGTTGTTATATGAGAATAGCATGAGTTTTCTAAAGGTTTTTTAATCTTGCCTTTATTATACTCAAGGCAGCAAACATGCTTAATAATCCTATTTCCTCCATAACAACTCTGGGCTGGGCTGAAAGAGTGTGCTACCCAGTTGGCTTTCATACCTATGGCAGGACTAGAACTCAAGGTCCTCTGGTTTCCAGGTCAGGACCTTCACCACTATACCAAACTGACTGAAGTGAAGAGTCTGGGGCATCTAAGTTCTCTCAAGTTACATACTTGGTACTTACTTTGATGTTACGGTAGTGAACTATAATACTCAATACACACCTGAAAGAATAGATTGTCTGGGCATCTGAAAAATATATCCCTGTCCAATCTTCTCATATTGATGGAATGCTAGACTTATGCTGATTTATTCATTTCTCTTTTTATTTATATGTCATATATCTTTCATTCAGAAGTTCATGATAACCTATATAGCACTTCTTCTTGGTTTTCTCTACAAGGACCACCTTATGAAATAGATTGGACTGAAAATGACTGGCTCAACATCACTTATTGAGTTTATGGTGGGAGAGACTTTATTACTCTCTTTTTTGAGAAATTTTGCTCATATTCTGATTGTGAGAATCATGGTTTGGATTCAGATGATACCTAGAACTGACCTATTCAAATCAATGTGGTTTTGTTTCAAACTCATCGTTTAAGTCCCATTGTTTTTGACTAAGTCCAACCTCTTGATCTTGATGAGTGAATCCCAACAAAAATTAACATCTCAATCACAATACTTTGCCTCCTAAAATACATTCAAATCTTATCCCAGCTTACCCATATTATAAGCAATATGTATGCAAATTTGCACAGGAATGTATATGATCAAGATCTCTAGAGGTGCAAGATAATATTAATTTCCTCAGTCACATGTATATAAATGTACTCCACTCACTATGGGAAAAACTAAAATGCTATTCCTGGAAAAATGATTAGTGCAGGCAATATAATCTGCCTTCTACTCTGGACAGTGAGTGACCTGACCCTTACTGGGTAGGATTCCCAATTGTCTCAAAATCGCTACTTTGAAATCTCCTCTTAAGTTTTTGCACACCCGTAAGACTGGTGGGTACATCTGCTAAACAAAAAATAGACCTTAGACAAGGTTTGAATGCATTAGTGGAGGTACAGAGCTGTGAGTAGGGGGTTACTGAAGTTTGTCCAACACACATGCCAAGATCACAGTTTTCACAATGGGGATGGTGAAAGAACCTCTGCACAATGACAATATTATTGCATATTATTGTTAAACTTTTCTGGGAGACAATTACTTGCTTTTTCACAGCACTTAATTAAACAGTTTAAATTTGCTGTTGAAAACTCTGTATTCAAAGCAGCCTTCAATAATTAGTGAACCGTGCCATTTGGCCTGGGGTTAAATGAAGGAAAAAAGGAGACTCCCAGATTTTTGTTTTCCATCTAAAGTGTGTAAATAATTGTTCTTTGATTGTGTGTTTTCCAGGTGACAAAAGGTCCCTTCCAAGAGGTTCATTTTTGTTAGTCCTTTAGGTCAGAGAGGATTATTTTTCAAGGTTAAAGAAGGGCAGTATCTTGCTGCCTTTCCAGGAAAAGTCTGAGGGAAAATATATACGGCCTTTTAGATTGTCCTTTTCTTTTTTTGTCTTACCCAAATAGTGTAGAGATGATTAGGTGTTAGGGAAGTGACCCTAAACAAAGATTAATCACAGATTGCTGCTTACATCACCCTTTTTCAAGATGACACCTTCTAAATATATTAGACTAAAATTCCATCATCCTTAGGCACCATAGCTATGAGTTAAGAGTAATAGGAGTTTTACAATTTTTTTTAAAAAGAGCTTATCATATTGGAGGATGCTGATCTAGAAGCCTAAAGGTGATTTTCCTGCTTATTCCTCAGCATGTAGTATTAAATTTGTAAACCTGGCTCTTTTCTAATCTATATTCAATTCTTATAAGCATTAAATTCAACCATTTTATTCTAAAAATGTCTTGAACTTACTTCCAACAGGCCTGATGGGGAGAAGGTTCCCAGTCCTATTATGAGAGATAAAGACAAAAAAAAAAAAAATCTCTTTCTCCACACCTTGCATAATTTTATAAACCTGTCCCCTATAGCCATCTTTGTTTCTAAACCAAACCACTTGTAGGGAAAGTGTTCCAGGCCTTGATCATTTCAGTTTGCCTTTTCTGTATTTTGCCAGATCTTTTGATGTTTCCTTTTGATTAGGAATTGCCTCATTAAGATTCAATTCCAGTCCTTACAACCAATGGCCCTGTTTTATTAGCTAGTTCCTTCATCCTGATCAGAGCTTCCATCAACTCTCACCACCACACATTTTGATTTCTACATGCCGTTGAGGGTTTAAAGAGGAGGAACCCAATGTAGAACAATCGTGCAAGAAGCTTTCAATAGACTAAAAATCACCAATGTAAAATGATGAGCCTGTAGTGAATAAAGAACAAAAAAAAAAGTGAAACACAGTTGGTGCCATTTTTATTTATAGAGCACACATTTCCAGCAACATTATTCCTCTTAGTCCTTGAGGAAGTAATATACTCTCACCCTTAAAACGCTGTAAGTAGTCGATAATCCATTATTACAGTAAGCCGTACACTCTCACAGTAATTATCTAATAACCCCTTATAAAAGACCGTAACTTCCTAATCTGTTTATAATTATCATTTCAATGATCCTGAGCATTAATCTCTGACCTTCAGCAACTCTGACCTGATCTTAATTAGCTCTAATATCAAATCATCTCTATATAAGAAACTAGCCATGACCAAATGAATGAACCTCAGGTACAGTTAATTTCGGGAGCAATTATCTTTCCATGTAGGGATATTTAAATGATTATCTGCACAATTTCACACAGTTTTATGTAATTCTGCAACATTATAAATTCTGTTTTAAATCATATTTCAAAGGCAAGACTCTGCCGACTGCCTTTGTATCATATACTAAGTAACTAGATTAGTACATCACATTACTATTGTATAACAGTGGATGAGTTTTGTGTCCTTGTTTTCAATTACATGGGGAAAACAGAACTGTATTTCACCAAAGGAAACTCTTGTGTGATATGTGTGTGTGTGTGTAGAATATGAGAAACAACACAATAGAGAAGCTTAGGGGATCCAGTGTTAATCAAAAGAAATTTTAAAGAAATTCTTCACTAAAAGCTAGTTACCATATTGATTGGAAATAAATGTATACACGCTCATTATAAAAGCTAACAAATATCTAAAAGCCCTGGTTACTGCATTTTACTGATTTTTACATATTTACATATACAGAGAAACATGTAGATATAAAGATGGCATTCCTATATTGATGTAAAGTTATAGGCAAATTTTGGCTAAAGCAGGTTTTTACTAGTAGCTTTTATAAAAAGAAGGATACTTTCATGTAACACTTATAATTCTTATCATAGATTAACTCTGCCGTTTTGAACAACATGCAAGAAGCTATAAACTAGGCTCCAGTCAAGACTAATTTAAAACAACGGTAATAATCCTTTTTTATTGTGCCAGGTAATAAGGGCACAGGTAAATCCATCAGACAGTCTTTGAGACATTACTCACTGAACGGGATTTGAGAGTATACAGTAGATGCTATAATTGTACATTAAAATAACTAACTCAGTGACTTATATCTTAATTTGGTTTTTGTTTGCTTGTTTTTTTTTGTTTTGTTTTTTTTTTAGTTATTTATTTAGATTTCTAAGGTAACTCAACTCAACAGTGCCTCTGGGCAGCTCACAAATTAAAATCAAATTCACAGAACATTACCCTCCCCCCAAAAAAGATTAAAGTTTATCATAACAAGGGAAGGAGCCAACATATATCACAAGCTAATTCAAATAATTCAGTCCAACTGTCACGGCTATCTCTCTCCTATCCAAGTTTCATGAGCTGACAGACTGACATTAGCAATGTTCATAACAATATGAACAATCATGGGAAAATATGCTATCTCAGATAACTAGGTTCTATATGACATTGATGTCTTTATAGGTGATAACCAACATCTTGAATTGCACCTGTAATCACATTGGTACCCAGTGCAACTTCATAATAAGGTTAACCAGCTTCCAAGTGCTCTCCAAGGGAAGCTCCATATAGAACACATTGCGGTACTCCACTTGCAAGGTGATTTAGGCATGAGTGACCATGAGAAGAGACTCCCAATCCAGGATAACTAAGACACTGAGCTTGTTGATCAGAAAGGTCAGCAGTTCAGCAGTTCAAATCCCTAGTATAGGTCTCCTGCATGAGTAGGGGGTTGGACTAGATGACCTTCAAGGTCCCTTCCAACTCTGTTACTGTTTGAATTATATACAGACTTTCCAGTAAAACAAATCATTCAGAACTTCATTAATTGGAGCCGTGTCCAGCCTAGCAGATACACACCATGCAATTTTGAATAAAATGCTTAAGGAATGCATTTGCTAGAAGACCAAGTTCCACTTTTCAATCTGTATACTTAACAACTGATGGTATGATCCAGCCAAAGTCAAGCACTATTAATTATTTCTACTTCCAACTGTCTAGTTAAATAAATCCTATGTTTCTGTGAAGTATTTGAATAAATTTCAGAGGACAAAGGTAAAAAAAAAAAGTCATTTAGACGTAGGAAAAGATTGAGGAGATTGTAGCTTGGTATATTTAGCATGAAGAAGAAGAAGTTTATGAATTATATTTTAAAAAATCAAATATTTGAAGGACACTGACAAGAATATGGTGGTAAATTAGTTGTTGCATCAGCAGGTAGGACCTGAAGCAATGCATTTAAATGCTGAAAGAAAGAAAAATATGTTCAACCTATAAGACAAACTTCCTTATCCTATGAGCAATTTGACAATGGAACACCCTGATTGTCCAACTGTCTTTCTGATTAGGAGTTTCAAACTTGGAACTAAATGTCACCTATTGGAATGGCACTCCAGTAGCCATCGGCTCCAAATTAAATTACATTAAATTACTTTCCAGTTTTATGATTCATTAACATTCTTTTTCCATTTACGGAAACCAGTTGTAAATAAACTCAACATCACTTATAGATATTGATTCTCCCTTGCTTTTTTCATTCCTTCATTCCTTTGTCTTCCTGATTGTTACATTTAGAACATAACAATTTAAAGACCCAAAGTTAGTTAATTAGCTAGTCAGTTTCATTTATTTCCTCTTTTATTTTCACTAATTTATGTGCTGTCACCTCCTCCTGGGAGACTAGGAAGCACATAATAAAATCAGCATACACCACCACAACTTCATTAAACAAAGAAAACCCATCCCATGGACCCAGTTTTCAAAGTACTTCCATGATTTTGCTGATTTAATTGCACGTTCTGCCCTGAATCCCCATTAGAAAAACACAGTTTTGAATGCTTTTCTGGAAAGGCCATCAAGGAAGAGGTCATCCTCATTATCATATATAATAACAGCTTGGCACTACTGAATTGTTTTTCCACTTGTTCAAAATGAAAATATTTGATCTCTGCACTTCCCACTACTTACAGAAGTCCTTTATCCTACATCCTACACTGTTCTCCCAATTCTTAGATACAGTTTTTCTGGAGTAATAATAGATTGTGATAGTTAGGGTACATCTGTGAATGCCAAGTTCTTTGATATGTGCAAGCAAACACGCTCACTAGTATAAAGACACACTTGGCTATTGGATGGATGGATGCCTGGATGGATGGATGGATGGATGCATGGATGCATGGATATGCAGACATGTCCAGGCATAGCTTTTCTCACCTTCAATCCAATACAGAAAGGGTCATGACATAAATGAAAAGAGGGTTTTCATCAGGGGTGAAATACAACCTCTTCCGATGAAAAAATGCTTTTAAAAGTAAAAAAAAAAAAGCCTCTGATGGTCACGCAGCTCAGCTGGGATCATCAGAGGCTTTTCAAAGCATTTTTTCCTGCAACCTCTTGGCTGAAGAGGTGGTAAAAAAAAAATCCTTTGAAAAGTCTCTGACTATCCCAGCTGAGTTGCCTGATCGGCAGAGAGGTATTTTTAAAAAAATACCTCTCTGCCGATCAGGCAACTCAGCTGGGATCATTAGAGAGGTATTTTTTAAAAAGCCTCTCTGATGATCCCAGCTGAGTTGCCTAATCGGCAGAGGCTTTTCAAAGCATTAGAAAAAATGCTTTGAAAAGTTAAAAAAAAAAAAAGGTTGGCCACGCCCACTCAGTCACATTACCCCCCCCATACCAAGCCACGCCCACAGAACCAGTAGTAACAAATTTTACATTTCACCCCTGGTTTTCATGCTTATAGTGCACTTGTCTGCACTGGGGATCCTAACTTTATATGCAGTGGTGGGCTTCTGCCAGTTTGGGCCGGTTCTAGCGAACTGGTAGTTCTGACCATCAGCAGGCCCCTCCCACCCACACCCGCCCTATCCTGTCCTATATTTCCTTCTTTCTGGCTCATCTGATTTGCGAGGCACAGCTGATTTCCGTGCTTCCACTATTCTACTTACCGGGGCTGCCTTAGAAGGTAAGCAGCTGAGCTTCAAATTGCTGTATTTTGAACGCTGCGCACAAAGCACATGCTCACAGAACCAGTTGTTAAACCAGTTGCAGCCCACCACTGTCTATATGTAACTGTTTCCATATGACCTTCAGCCCTCGACTATCAGGGTTCCATCTCACATGAAGGTGACAGGTTATAGAGCTAAATTCCTGATTTCTGGGAGTCCTGCTGTAAGCATGTAATCAGTGACATCTCAAGCATGACTAGGAAAAGAAATGGTTCTTCACTATATTGGCCCGAAGAATAGAAGGTAAATAGATGTCATTGTTTCTATGGATTCTTCTGGGAATGGATGTTGGTATTGAGGCAGCATGAACAGTTGCACTAAGTTCAACAATTATTCTATTTTCTGTTTTTTTTTTTTCCTTAAGGAAAACACTATGAAACACTGTTTCAAAAGCAGATAAAAATGGCAGAAGTTACATTTTAAAAACTGCTTTTTTTATGGAAATTTACATCCCTGACCATTTATATTAGCATTTGTGCGAATTATGGGAAGATATACAAAGTTAGAATACTTTGCAAATTTAATTAATTCCAAAATTTTCTACTGTTCTCTAAACTTCTGTTAAAGAAGTAGAAACGCTGCCCTAAATTGCAGACAGTAATGTGAGATCAGATCTGCACATCCATAAAGTGGATAAAACCAAGTGTTGTTATAGTTTAATACATAGGATAAAACCAAAATAACATCATAATGTTGCTAATTATATTTCTCCCTCTTAAAAAAGTGTTTTATTTTGGCTGGATCAAGCCCTACCACTTAGCTTTTTATTTACACTTACAGAGTGTAAGAGTGTAAGCACGCACAAGAAAAATATTGTTAGCTCAATTCCCACATATACATTTATCCAAGGAGAGAAGCAAAAAGGAGTGCTTTAATAAACCCAATTTATCAGACTTAAGTCCTTAAAGCTTTCCAGTCAGGGTTCTTCCAAATGCTAGCATTTCCTTCTTATAAGTCAAAGCATTTGTTCTACAGCAATCCAATGAAGATAGAGTTCTGATGAGAGTGATTGATCTGAAAGGCAATTTGAATGAAGGATGCGGTGTACATCCTCTAAATGATACCACGCTGACAGTTCCAACAACCTTCTCATGATATATCACTAGAAGCAGTCAAGAACAGTAAATTTAACAAGTGGAATTGTCTCTATCACATAGCTCATTTCTCCTAAATGGGCATTCTTTAAAAAAAAAAAAACCACTGCTGTTAGAATTTATTTATTTAAAAAATCTGTATTCACTCACTCCAAAGCTGAAGGATCCTTTCCAAAAGATTACGGTACTTTTCAAAAATAGTTGCAGCAAATCAATGTTAATTAAAAACAAGAATGTTTGTTGTCTCTATCATATAACATATGAATTCCAAACCTCATAGTACCTAATAATATCAGAGTCTTGATACCACTGAATAAAGTTCACCCAACTTAGTGCAGACACCTGATCAGCAAAGCCCACTGCAGCCCAGAACTCCTGAACTCAAGCGATCTGCTAACCTCAGTCTCCAGTATAGCTGGATTACAGGTTCACGCCACTGCGCTCAGCTCATAAGATGTGTGCAGCCGCCAGGCGGCCCACTTATTATCCATTTGTTCTCTCAGAAATCCTCAAAGGAGCAACCATGACATGCTGAGATTTTATTTTTATTTTATTTTTTTTTATTGAAAAAGTTTTAAAACAAACACAATTTCCCCACAACCCTCCCTCCCAACCCCCCCTCCCCCTCCCCGACTTCCCAGAGCAGAACACAAGGTATTTCTATTGACCTTTAACAATAAACTAAATTGCATAACCAATCATTAAACTAACACCCCCTAAAAAAAAAATTCTTAACCCCCCATATATAAAATCCTATTTCTTAAACATAATACTTCTAATATCACTTATATAGCGCTTATATAAATAAAAGAGATCATTCATAAGCTATTTGATATTTTTTGGTCTGATACTTATTTTGTATATAATCAATCCATCTTTTCCAGTCCTGTATATACCTTTCTTGTGTGTGATCCTTCAGATATGCTGAAATTTTAGCCATTTCAGCTAAATTAGTTACTTTCAATATCCAATCATCAATAGTAGGCAAAAAGTCCTTCTTCCAGTGTTGTGCTACCAACAATCTTGCTGCTGTTATCAAGTTCAAAATCAATTTAGTCTCTGCAACTGTACAGTCCGTAGTTATACCCAGTAAGAACAACTGTGGAGTAAATTTCAGTCTCTTTTTAAGAATATTCTGCATCACCCACCAAATCTTTATCCAAAATGCTTTGATTTTTCTACAAGTCCACCATATATGATAATAAGTTGCATCATCACAGTCACATCTCCAACATTTAGCTTGCACATTAGGATACTGAGATTTTATTAAAGTGAAGAATTGTGTGTCATGACATCATGATACAACTTGCGCCCCTTGTATTCTTGCATGCAATGTTGAGACACAAGAATGAAAGAAACAGTTGGCATTCTGATATTGAAACATACATTTGCATCCACCGCAAATTCCCATCTCTCCTTAAAAGAGCAAATCTGTGCTGCAGAATATAGGCAATATCTAAACTCATGTGGACATATATACTGTGTTTCCCCGAAAATAAGACCCTGTCTTATATTTTTTTGAACCCTGAAATAAGCGCTTGGCCTTATCACCATGCGCTCAAAAGCCCTATTGGGTTTATTATTAGGGGATGTCTTATTTTGGGGGAAAGAGGGTATAAGAAGTATATGCCCCAGATTCTGACAGTCTTTCCACGTATGATTCCTGAATTCATAGCAATAATTGTCACAGAACATATTGGGAATGTTGCCCATGTCCCTCTACGTTTAACAAGTGGTGAGTAGCAGTATTCTGCATTGGTTAAAGATACTACTTTGAGGGAAGCCCACTGATTGAATCAGTGATTGGCTGATATCCTTTCTTCCCTTAACTGTCACACATTCCTCTCTCTCTTTCCTTCCCCCTCATCTTGACCTCTGTATCTATATTCTATTTTATGTTCCATGTTCCTATGCCACAAATCTCTGAAAGAAATTAGACTGAGAGAGAGGGACTGAGAGAAATTTACCAAGTACATTTCCATGGATAAGCACAGACATGGAACATAGAACATGGAATAATAGGGTTGGAAGGGGCTTTGATGGTCTGAGACTGAACTTCAATCTCTTCATATTAGTGCAATTAATCTAATACAGAGATGTCAAACACAAGGCCCAGGGGCCAGATCCGGCCCATGAGGTGCTTAGATTTGGCCAAGGCCACCCTGGAAACAGGAAAGGACTGGCCCACGGTGCCTCTGCCAGCAAAAACTGTGGCCCTCCCAAGCTCCATTTTTGCTGGCAGAGAGTTGCAGGAGTCCGTCACAGCCAAAAACGGAGCTCAGGAGCTCATTTTTGTTGGCAGAGTGCTCGGGCCACCACAGCAGTGGTGAGTTGCCTCTAGTTCAGACTGATTCTATAGAACCAGTAGTAAAACCAATGAAAGGCTCCGCCCACTGATCCTGATGTCATCAGAAGCGATCTGTGCATGCACGGTCCAGTTGCAAACCAGTAGTAAAGTAGAACCCACCAGTAGTAGTAAGTAGAACCCACCCCTGCACCACAGGTGCCCCTGACATGAGTGACATCAAGCTGGCCACTCCCATCCTGGCCATGCCCACCCTGGCCCCCTGAGGTGAAACACAACCCTGATACGGCCCTCAATGAAATCAAATTTGACACCCCTGGTCTAACACCTCAGCCATCACACACCAAATAACAATTCCAATTTTTTTCTTTTGGAAGAAATGGAGCATGTGACGAATGAAACTCTTTGGGCTGCTGTAGGGTCCATGACTACTTTTCCACTCTTAGCATGATCAGATATAATAATAATCTTTTCCAGAAAGGCAAAATTAGCCTCTGCCCCCTATGTTTTTTCTGGATTCAATTGCAATGTGTTTAATCTGACCACAGTTTCCAAATGTGGAGATGTAGAATAACATAGTAGTATCTGATTATATCCCCAGGTGCTTAACCAAGGACCAATCCTATATCAGCAATGCTTAGATGTTGTCACCTATTACTTGGAGAAAAGTTAGATGACTGGAAGTGACCGGGGGGATGACAACGACAATAGAGACAATAATGTTAGAGACACAATGAGGACAGTAAATGTTATGCAATTATTATTTTTTTCAACTCCAGAAAGCATGGACAGCATTTTAACTTCGAAGTGGAGAAAGGACCTAAGAATGCTTACATTAATTTTAAAAGTAGAATTAGATGTCATCTGCAAGCTGATTTCAAAGTTTGAATCATCTGCCCCATAATATTAATGCGCAAGTTAAATAGGATCACTTAAACAGACAACCCCATGGAACATATTATGTATGCTCTTTTAGTACTGCTTAGACCCGTGATGGCAAACCTATGGTATGCGTGCCACAGGTGGCACATGGAGCCATATCGGTGGGCATGCAAGCTCAGCTCCAGCGCACATGTGCATGCCAGCCAGCAGATTTTCAGGCTTTCTGGGCCCACCAGAAGTAGGGACACAGGCCATTTTGGCCTCCGAAGGGCCTCGGGGGGGAGGAGGCCTGTTTTTCACTCTCCCCAGACTCTAGAGCCTTTCTAGGAGCTTGGGTAGGGTGAAAATAGCCTTCCCCACCCCCCCGGAGGCCCTCTGGAGGCCAGAAACGGCCTGTTTGCCAACTTCCGATAAGACTGGAAGGCCCATTTTTCTCTCTCTCCAGAGCCTTTCTAAAAGCCTGGGGAGGGTGAAAACTGCCTTCCCCACCCCCGGGAGGCCCTCTGGAGGCCGGAAATGGCCCATTTGCCAACTTCTGGTGGGATCTAAAGCCTCTGGAGCCTGGGGAGGGTGAAAAACGAGCCCACCATGGCATTGCGTGCCAAAAGCAGGTGGGGCGCGAGGGGGGTGCGTTACATAGAATTATGGGTGTGGGCACACATGCACACGGTCCCACTGTGCTCCCCCCACTTTTGGCATGTAATGGCAAAAAGGTTAGCCATCACTGGCTTAGACTATTGAAAATGTTGAGGGAAGAAAAAGTAGTTAGTTTATGCATTTCAGAGGCATTTCATGAGTAGACATGTTTGTAAGTGCCTATGGAGTGGGAGAAGTTATGGACCACACACAATTTCTGTAGTTGGGGCTGACAGAAGGATGCAATTATGAAAGGGTGATGTTTGCAATGTGATGGCATGACATGGCCTTTTTTTTTTTTTTTTTTTTTGGTCATTTGTGGATTTGTATCATGATGACCACTGCAGTGAACATTTATTAGCATGATACAAATAAGGAATTGGAAATTACCAGGCTGAATACTTTGTAAAAGGTCATTTGATTTTGATAAATAACTAAATAAAAGTCATAATCTTTATCTCACCCAAGAATATTTCTTATTTAGCAATAGCACTTAGACTTATATACCGCTTCATAGTGCTTTTACAGCCCACTCTAAGCCTTTTACAGAAGCAAGATCTCTTTCTTGATTAGTCACCACTAACTCTACCAAGATACAAGCACTACTGAGATTCTTCATCCTGTCTTCAATGTGCATTACTTTACAATTACTTACGTTGCATATCTTTTTTCTTTATTTCTAACTGTTGAGAAATTAATTGCCTATGAAAGGAAAAATGAGCTCAGCTACTCACTACCTAAAGAGATCTATGGAGTGCAGGCTTCCATGTACATATCAGTTGCTTGATCAGGAACTGCAGACATCAGTCATCTGAGAATTATGCTGTGCATCCAAATGCAGAGATCATTGATCCATACAAAATTACTTTCAACTGGATCCTCATCCAGATATGCATCATAATATGAATCCTTATTCATATCCTGGCACCATTAGCCATGCATACCTACAGAAACTCGAGCTGGATCATGGAAATTTTAAAAACCCTCACACAGAGGCACACACAGAGAGAGTATATTCCCATTTTAAATCTATTTTTAATTTATGCCAATGATTAATTATATTTAAATCACCACATGAATATGAGTTAACAGGAGAAAGTCTGTTCTAAGTGCAAAAGCTTACTATTCTGCTGGAATTCCAGAACACCAATGTTTAAGGAAAGAAATGAATGGCAAAACAGAAAGCTCTGCTTAAATCAGCCCTTTTCCTTATTAATTTGAATCACTTTGATTTTAAAAAAATCAGTTCTATAATCCCTGTTAATTCTCCTATTCTTCTAACAATCAAACCCTTTTTTAATTTTATTTTTTGTGGTGAAAGAGAAGATTCTAATCGGCACTGTTGATGCTATTCATACATTCAACATGTGACTATTATTCCAGTTTCATTTACATGGAGTGCAAAGGGATGGTTTTCTGTACATGGTATTAATTTGCAATTTAATAAGGTTAGCCATCTTTGATGCAAATTGTTTCCCACTCACTCCTACTTTCTAAAATCTGCATGAAGATGTTTTTCTTTGTTCTGAATTTCTTGGCTAAACTACTAGGCAGTTGCTAATGGAATTTCAAGCTTGGTCTGACCCAGCAAGGAGCTTCTTATAGTTTAAAGCAAGACTGTGTACAGGACAACTGAACATATAATCCCCTGCTGGGACTTCAGGAATGGAAAGTACACACCATATGAGTACTCCCAACAAGTACTGTGCCCCCACTGTGGAGACTGAAATGACATCTGTCTCTACAGAATATCTAGATATGCGGTAGGGTATCCGCAAAAGAAAATCCTTCACATGTACAATTGTACTCATGTTGATTTCTGGGTGAACAAGGGCTTTCACAATACAGGGCTCTTGTCTGCGTGGGAACCTGTGCATGTATAATCATGCTTGCAAAGGTTCCCCCCACACACACACACAGCCTCCTATGCATCTCCTACAAGCTACACAAGTATGGCAAAATGTGCATTGTGTATTGTGATGTTATCAAGCAAATGAAGCAGTCACGTAATCTGCAATGGTGTGCCATGATGTCCAGCACCAAAACACTTTTGTGCAATGATGTCATAGATGTATTAGCATTTACACACACATTACACATATGGACACAAATACCCAGAGACAGACTGAAGAAGTTGAAATAATTTATATGGTATTCAGATTTGGTGTGGGGGGAGTGTCCAAGGTTTATCAGAAGCATTTGGAAGATATGTTTAGATCCAGAGTAAGATATGGGTCACATTTGTTAAGAGTTCTTAAATATATATATGAAATCGCAGTGCAGAACTCAAGGTATTCCATTATAAATTTTATATATATGTGTGTTGAATGTATATACATACATACATACATACATACATACATACATACATACATATATATTTTCTGAGGTTTTTGCGGGTGTTTGTATGTAGGTCTTTGGTTATTCGGGTTTTCTCCCGCGTAAAATTGGAGGTGTCTTGGCAACATTTCAACGAAGTCTCATTCGTCATCTTCAGGCTGGTGTTTTCGGCTTCGTGCTTCTAGGAGCAATGTGTGTGATCACAGCTGTTTCTTCCTTTTAACTGCCAGTGGGGGTATGAACTGACCACAGACAGAATCAGCAAGATCTTCCACAAACACAACATCAAGACAGCATTCTGCACAAACCAAAAAATATCCACCATCCTAAGAAACCCCAAAGACAAAATTGAGTTAGAAAATCAAGGAGTATATGAAATCCCATGCACCACCTGCCCCACCACATACATCGGACAAACCAACAGAAGAATAAGTGCACGCATTGAAGAACACAAGAACTCAGTCAGAAAAGAGGAACCAACTTCTTCCCTGGTCCAACACCTCAAAGCCACAGGACATGATATTGACTTTAAAAAGACCAGAACTATCGCCAAAACTGAACACTTTAACAACAGAATCATCAGAGAAGCCATCGAGATAGAAAAACGTCCACACAGCATGAATAAACGAGATGATACCTCCCGCCTACCAGCCATTTGGAAACCCGCCCTTATTGACAAATGAGTCCGTAACACAAAGAATGACACCAGACCCACACTCACGAAAACCACACAGGATGTCACCACCACACATCCACGCAAAAAGCAAGGCCACACCGATGAGGCATGACCACAAACCAGAAGCCAGACCACAGCTGCATCATTAGTCACTTTAAACCCCTCCAATCCATACATGAAGCAAACTGACATCCACCATGAAGATGTGGCATGAACACGAACATGAAGTCAAACAACAGCAACGCAGCTCACCAGCTCAAATCCCCCTGCTACTCAGACTAACCCGAGCACAACCAAGCCCCCACATAAACAGAACACACACCCATCCAATCAGAGCACAGGCAACCCCCCATCCAATCAGAGCACAGCCAAACCCCCAACCAATCAGAACACACCTCCACCCAATCAGAACACAGCCAAGCTCCCACCCAATCAGTTCACACCCCCACTGGCAGTTAAAAGGAAGAAACAGCTGCGATCACACACATTGCTCCTAGAAGCACGAAGCCGAAAACACCAGCCTGAAGATGATGAATGAGACTTCGTCGAACCGTTGCCAAAACACCTCCAATTTTACACGGGAGAAAACCCGAATAACCAAAGACATGCATACATACATACATACATACATACATACATACATACATACACATATACATATATATATATATGAATGATCATGGGATAAAGATGGAAGAACCTCAGACTAAACAATGGTCTGGTTGAGTCTTCATAAGGAATGTGGGCATGACAAATGTCTCTGAAGGTACCTTCCCTGGTTTCTTGGACGGTAAAGACAAATAGGGGAGAGATGTACTTTCAGACTTGAAAGATTATATTAATATAGCCTTACAACCTGGTGTGCATCTTGTCAGGACTATCTCGCAAGACTGACAGTTCCAAATCTCTTGTTAAGCAACACAGATCTTCTCACCAGTTACAACATCACAAATAAGTTTCTAGATATAGTACTGGTTATGATCTCAGCAGGGTGGGTTCTATTTACCTTTACTACAGGTTTGCAACAGGAGTGCACATGCGCTCTCTTCTGCATATGCACAGATCATTCATGATGATATCTGGGTGGGTGGGCGGAGCCTCCTGCTGCTTTTACTACCGGTTCGCAAGAACTGGATCAAACTGGGAGCAACCCACCACTGGATCTCAGCCATCAGATATTATTTGGGACCAGGCGGTTTTTTAAAAACTGTGTGCTCACATATATGATCGTTAGGAAAAGTTGAGAGTTTCTGTACCTCATCACTATGAGAAATAATACAAAAAATAAGATCTTTGTGGATCTGGAATTCCTTGCCACCAAAGCAACTAGTGGACTTTTGACTTGTAGCCAAAGTTATATTGAATAAGATTAGTGTGGATTCTCTTTCTCATTGCTCTACTGTTTTCAGTTTTTACCTATACATTTTACTAGAGCTGCAAGCCTCAGTCATTTGCCTTCATTCTTTACCAAGAGCAATTCCCATTGAACTCAATAGGATTACTTCTGAAAAGAAATGTTAGAGTAGGACTACACAATGTCCCATATTACACAGATAGTCCTTGACTTACAACCACAATTGAGCCCACAATTTGTTTTGCTAAATGAGAAATTTGTTAAGTGAGTTTTGCCCCATTTTATGACTTTTCTTGCCACATTTGTTAAGTGAATCACTGCAGTTGTTAAATTAGAAACACAGTTGTTAAATGAATCTGGCTTCCCCACTGACTTTGCTTGTTAGAAGATCGCAAAACATGATCATTGCAACTGTCATAAATATAAACCAGTTGTCAAGCATCTGATTGTAAATTATATGACCATGGGGTTGCTGCAATGGTCATAAGTGTGAAAAATGATCATAAGTCACTTTTTAAGTGCTGTTGTCACTTTGAATGGTCAGTAAACAAACAGTTGTAAGTCAAGGACCACCTGTAAATGGGACTTAAAAGATTAAATTATATAACAAATAAAGGTTTATTGGTGTGTCTATATTTTATTATTAGGTATCCCATAGCATCATTTTCACTGACGAAAATAAGTTATAAATGTAATCACTTGTAAAAAAAACATTACATTCTTAATAGAAACAAATTGTCCATAGTTTGTTGTTATCAGTAGTCTTGCTTTTTGCCCAATTGGCTTATGGTAAATTGCTCAACATCTACAAATTAATTCAACTGTAAAGACATTGTTCTTTCCTAACGTAAAATGTTTTTCATAAAATTAATCATAAAATCTCATCTAATTTGAATTATTCAAGTGTCCATAAAGTTATCATGTATACTTTTTATTTACAATGTGTTCCAACCATGTAGCCTTGGTGCAGGGACCTGTATATCATCAGTGAAAAACTTTCTAGATAATTCAATCCATCAGTTATTGCCTTGCCTTGCTTTACTATTGAAGAAGAAGCTTTTTCCCTTACTAAAACCAGATATAAACCCCAGGAATTTGGGAGAATTGCACATTCCAACAACAGAAATCAGTAATAAATATATGCCGATGGAATTCATTCACATTCCTCCAATTCAGCTACCATCATGTGGCTCACCTTCCTTTACACAGAAATCACAGATCCATTTTTGATGCATTTAGAACTGCAAGATTAAACTTTCCCCAAAACATTCACTTAAAATGTAGTTAAATTGTTCCATCTGATTTTTTTTTTTTAAGAAAAGGAAATCAAAGGTGGATTTTTATGTAAATGGAAATAGGTTAACATCTTTCGTTTTAAAAGTGCCTGTTAAGGTCAACTTTTTCTTCTTCTTTAAAATTAAATTATATGTCATCTTTTCGTTTCATGTATATAAATATGTATGCGTGCATCTCTCTTTAAACACAGGTGAAATCTATATAGAAAAAGTCATTTTGCTGTCAGTTGAATTCATGCATTATCTGTACTATTTATTTTATTACAATATCATATTCAGTGTAATTTTTCTAAAAAAGTAAAAACAAAATCTTTAATTATTCACTGTACAAATTTGCTCAATAGAATTTCTCTTTCTTTCTTTCTTTTTTTAATGGCACTTTCTGAACAGGGTTCTTTTGATCTCCTTGACTGCTTCTTATATTGTAAGCCTAATCCTCTACTTAAACATTTTTCCTACATTTCATCAAACATTTGGATTTAATTTTTTTTTAATCTAGCTCATCATATTAATCTACTCCATGTTGTAATGCATGTCGCTCCCTTTCAACTAGGGAGGCAGAAAAAAAAATAAAAATAAAAAAAGCTTAATGAAAGAAAGAAGTAGAAGAGGAAAGAAGCTAAAAGGCACTTGGAAAATGTTTTGCAACTTAGCATCACACAAAAATATGAACATTCAAGGATTTGGCTTTTAAATGCCATCCTAATTAAAAGAACGCTTGCTTTTCAATGTGTGGCTTTTTTCCCCCTTGCCTGCAGAAGAGGCCTTATTCAAATGAAGGAGGAGACCTTTCACATACATGAGGCTATAATAGAGAGCTTAGCATAACTTCTACCTGATTTTCAATGCAAATGGCAAAGGAGAAGTTAGTGTGTTGATGCAGATTATGGGTTATCCTTCTCACACACCACAGACTCCTTCACGCTCTGGAAATATTTTGCTTATCAGCGAGAAGCAATGATCACACCTCACAGTCCCAATTCCAGGGAGACTGGAAAAGGGAGATCATCAATATTCAGATATAGTCAGATTCTCACAGTACCAGACTATTAATTTGCTTCTGAACTGGAAGATTTACTGTACGTTTTTGTAATATAAACATTTTACTGCCACATATCAAATATTGGAGCAGAGTGATTAAGGGACCGCTGAGCAATAATGCAGAGGTGAAAAGAATGTCCTTTATTGCCACGCAAGCTTTGATACTTGCTTAATATGGTAAAAATAATTCTTGGCAAAATGCACAAACATTTTTCAATGGGTACTAAAGAATGACTGCATTGCTCACCCCAGCTTAGTGTGTTTGCTTTGTAGATTCAACAGTCGCACTCGGTCGCAACGGCAACAACTTAGCTGGAAGCCTCAGGTTATAAACTGCTCTATCTGAACACATTCCCTTTTCATTTCAAATTAATCTAATGTTTTCAAAATTAGGCTGAGAAGAGTGAGCCGTATTCCCAAATTAGCAAGAGGGCTCAGAACAATGCTGTATGACTGGCAGTAGCCTGATTAAGCAGAGCTGTATTTGCCTGACAACAAACAGAACAAAATGTTTCTTATTGACAGACAATATCAGCTTATTTTATGTGCAAGAACAAATTGATCGGGAATGTGTGGTGCTGAATGCCTCAGTCTGGTCAGAGGAGTAGTGACAAAGAAGGTACGGAGAGTTTTGGCAATGGACACTGGCTCATTTTTTTTGCTGGATAAAGTCCGCCAAGTTTTTATAAGCCACAGCCCGTTTCATTTTGAAAAAGTGTCGGATGTATTTTATTGCTACTCACAAACTACCTGAGATCTGCAACATGATCTGGTGGCGAATCTCCTCAGCTATTGTACATGGTCTTCCAGGAGTCCCTGATAGAAAGCAATTCATAATTTTAAAACAGAGGCAAAATAAAAGGAAATTCAAAAATAACCAGATGAAAAACTCAAGATCACACTGGCATATATAAATCTTGTGAGATTTGGAGATCTCCTTAAACGTGGACTGTTTTAACTGATGATTGGTAGGTTCCACTTAGCAGCACAGAGGGAGCCATCGTGCTTATGGGAGTTTCATCAAATTGTATTTAAATAAAATAATGAGACCCCTGCAAATGAGGATTCTCAAGATGTTTGTTCTAGATGAGAGGTAGACAACTTGAGCATTGTTTGGTTTTCTAGATTGTGACCACAAGGTTATAGAAGTGTGACCTGTTAATGTTAGAAATAAGAATATTGGTTATATTTCAAATGCTTCCAGGATAAATATGTCAAATGTATGATATACAAAATATAACCTTATATTTTGTAGAATTGCATTTCTTACAACTCAAATATCACTTCGGTTGAATTATAGGGATCAGTAAATGGTTTCATAAATTACTGTATATTGACTCACTTTGTCCATTCCATTTGAGATCCAGTAATAATGAAGATAGAATGAAGGATTTGGATAGAGACATCCGGTCCAAGGAACTTCCTTTTAGATGTAAACATAGCTTCAGGCTCTCCATTTATGATTTAACACAGCTGTTTTTCCTGGTCTAACTAAAACAAAAGCAAAATAAATTTTTCCCATGCATTTATGCACCTCAGTTATGAATTCCTGCTCCTCCAAGACACAAGTAAATTGGAGAAATTAGCATAAGGAGGAAACTGTGGCATTATCTCAGTTGCTAATATTGGATTATTTTTGATTTGGGATTTCAGTTCATTTGAAAATCAAATGGAGGTGGTCTTTTTGCTAGTCTGCTAGCTCTCTGAAATAAAGAATATTTTAGAATTGACCATTAATTGAATAGCCCTAATTTAAATAGATCCAAATTTTACAAATACAATACATGGTTGGATATAAAATTTCCTTTATTTTATTATTAGAATTTATTATTAGAAATTCTTAAGATCATTTGGCTTTATTAGGAAGTTGCAGTACTATTTATTTCTTAATATAGACTTTTTTCATTTTTATATATATCATTTGTGGTTTTTATTTAGTTGTTATGCACCACCCAGGATTGTTTTTTTGTTTGTTTGTTTGTTTGTTTGTTTGTTTTGGTGAGATGGGCAACTATACAAATATGATATAAATAAATAAATAAATAACCATTATTTCTTCTCAGGGCCATGTGAAAATCTTCAGGAAATATATAAATCTAATTCATGTACATTATTTACCAAGAAAAGCCATCAACGAGCTTGGTGGAGATTTATCTCAATCATTTCTGAGTACATACCCACCCAAGATGAACTCTTTTTTTACCTTTATTTCTATCCCTTATTGTAAGCAAATAAAGAATTGTAACCAAGTATAAAACAATGCTTCATACTTGGTATCTTCTTTTAATATTCTGTAGCTAAATGTTCATCTAAATAGTTGCATCTGATCTGCGTTTTCTGATTGTATTCCTTAGAACTCGAATATGGAAAAAAAGTGAAAGAACAGGAAATTATCTTCAACAAATATTGAAGAGGCTATTTTGGTACAGTGGTGGGTTTCCCCCCAGTTCGGACTGGTTCTATAGAATCAGTAGTAAAACTGGCGGGAGGCTCCACCCACCGACCCCGACGTCATGAGGAAGCTTCTGCGCGCGCGCAGCCCCATTGAGAACCAGTACTAAAGGTAAGTAGAAACCGCCCCTGCTTTGGTAGTACCACTATTATGGTAATACCCCAAATATGGCTCTTTATTCTTGTGGTACAGAGAGCTAAACACCAATCATTTACAGGAAAACACTGAGATTCATATGTGGGCATCTTATATAGATGTGAAATAACAATCATTCACAATCAACACTTCTATTTGCAGATAGTTCCTTGTCCACACAAAAGTCTGACAATGTTTGGAACTAACTAAGATCTAAACACTCACACACAGAGCGAGAGAAAGAGAGAGATAGCATAGCCACACTATGTTACATCTTTAGTATTTTTTTTAATGATGCTACTTTAACTGTGCAGTCGTTTAAATTATAATAGTTAAATCTGGGCATACAAATGTATTACCTTCTAAATTTATGAGCTGAGTGGAAGGTTCTGATTTTGGCACATCTCTAAATAGCAACTCCGGCATTCAATGCAATAAACTCTCTGCTGAACACAAAGGTTATGACAGTAGGTATTAATGGCCATGCTAAATACACTTTCCAAACAAGACGAATTATGCAGCAATATTCAGTATACCTGGAAAGGTCAGCAGAGAACTCATCTGGAAGCAGAACCAATAAATTATTTGTGTGATAAAAGCAATGTGTTGCCTAGAACAAAATGCTCGGTTTCTTAACTCTGACAATTTATTTTCCTCATAAATAAAACATTAACCATCGTAAAACAATGTAGTGTGCAGGCTACAGAAATAATCTGAATTTTTTGCATGCACTTTTGTAATGGTTTGTAAAAGTGAGACAGCTTAAGTAGTAGCTGAAGTTGAAGAGCAGGCTGTACAGATAGGAGGCATAATCTAGGGCTATAAATGCTCCAAAACAGCATGTTTCTAAGAACAGATTCTAGGGTATTATAGGCGTAGATTATTCCTCTAAGTCTTATGTGTAGTTCCCAGCATCTTCAAAAGCTGCCTCTGAATGATAAATTTTTTCTGATGATAAGAATGGGAAATTATTAAATTCTTGGGAACTAATCATTTCATTTTAAAACTAGATTTAAATACAACTGCATCAAATGCTGTTTTTAGTCAGGTCCTGCCCACTTTTATAAGTACACACATTGTGTTTTGTATTTTCCGTGGTTTTGGGGTGTGGTATCATCAGTACACTGATGATACCCAGCTTTTTATATCCATCCCAAACCAGCCCAGTGATGCCCTCGACGTGATGTCCTGTTGCCTGGAAGCAGAACGGATCTGGATGGGGAGGAACAGGCTCCAACTCAACCCTGCCAAGACTGAGTGGCTGTGGGTACCGGCATCTTGGTCCGATTGAGATCTTCCATTGTTGACCATCGGGGGTGAGGTGTTACCCCCTGTGGATAGGGCTCGCAACTTGGGTGTCCTTCTGGATTCACGGTTGTCTCTGGAAGATCATGTAATGACCGTGACCAGGGGGGGCATTTGCCCAGGTTCGCCTTGTATACCAGTTGCGCCTTTACTTGGACCAAGATGCCCTACGCACTGTTACTCATGCACTGGTCACCTCCCGTCTTGACTACTGCAATGCTCTCTACCTAGGGCTGCCTTGAAAACCACTTGAAGGCTTCAGCTGGTGCAGAATGTGGCCGCGCAGGTTGTGATGGGAGCGTCCTGACACTCTCATGTTACACCCCTCCTGCGCTACTTGCATTGGTTACCGGTTGCCCTTCAGGTGAGGTTCAAGGTGCTGGTTATTACCTACAAAGCCCTTCATGGCCTAGGCCCGGGATATTTGTCGGACCCCCTGCAGCCAGCGACAATCCGCAATCGCCCGGTGCGTTCCCACAGACAGGGCCTCCTCAGGGTGCCATTGGCCAGACAGTGTCAGCTGACGACCCCCAGAGGGGGAGCTTTCTCTGTGGGCGTGCCCATCCTCTGGAACCAGCTTCTTTGGAGCTCCGGATGGCCCCTGACCTTCCCTCGTTCCGCCACGATTTGAAGACTTGGTTGTTCCGCAGCCTGGACTGATGGGTGGGGGGGGGGTAATGAATTTTTAAATTGTTTTAAATTGGGATTTTAATTTTATATTGGCAGGAATTATGCATTTTACCGTTGTGAGCCACCCTGAGTCCTTGGAGATAGGGTGGCATATAAATTGCATAAAATAAATAAATAAATAAATTTTATTGAATTTCCCATAATAAGTATAGTGTGTGTGTGTGTGTGTGTGTGTGTGTGTGTGTGTGTGTGTGTGTGTGATATTGCACAAATAATTTTGTTACAATGTATTTTCAAGGGTGGATATACTTTATATCTGCAGAACTGCAGAAGAACCTATTACTACCAACCTGCCTTCCATTGAGGACCTGTATACTGCACAAGTCAAAAAGAGGGCTGTGAAAATATTTACAGACCCCTCACATCCTGGACATAAACTGTTTCAACTCCTACCCTCAAAACGACACTATAGAGCACTGCACACCAGAACAACTAGACACAAGAACAGTTTTTTCCCGAACACCATCACTCTGCTAAACAAATAATTCCCTCAACTCTGTCAAACTAGTTACTAAGTCTGCATTACTATTAATCTTCTCATCATTCCTATAACCCAACTCCTCCCACTTATGACTGTATGACTGTAACCTTATTGCTGGTATCCTTAAGATTTATATTGACTATTTCCCTATGACTATCATTAAGTGTTGCACCTTATGATTCTTGACAAATGTATCTTTTCTTTTATGTACTCCAAGAGCATATGCACCAAGACAAATTCTTTGTGTGTCCAATCACACTTGGCCAATAAAGAATTCTATTCTATTCTATTCTATTCTATTCTATTCTATTCTATTCTATTCTATTCTATTCTATTCTATTCTATTCCATTCCATTCCATTCCATTCCATTCCATTCCATTCCATTCCATTCTATGTATGTATATTCATACATGTGTGAATTAAAAATGATCAATTAAAATTGAATTTATTAAAATTCTTTGTAAATATTGAGCATAGTTGAAAGTATGTTTCTGTAATTACCTTTATTGTTGTCATTTATAACAATTATAGAAGATCAACAGTAATATACAGAAGTCTGAAAAAAAGATAATGAATATGACCCTACTTAAACTAAGGGATAACTATTAGATTACAAGCATTTACATACAAATGCACTCTCTATTGCCATTGTATCGTATTGCATCAATTAGTTCTAGAATCCAATACATACTTTGGTAAGAACAGCTCAGTAACAAAATGTTCAAAAATTTTACTCCAATCTAGATGGAAATATCAATTCACATACAATGATGACAAAATGGCCACCAGTGGCAACATGAATCAGCAACTAGAAGAATATGTCCCATAACACATCCCTGTTGGACATGTATTAACAAATTAAAGTTTTCTGATGAGAACATGAATAAATTTTACACTACTTCTTTGCTAAGACTTGCAAAACCATAAGATTACCATACTGAATATGTCCCATATTCAAACAGACAAGATTGACAGAGGTAAACCTGCAAATCTGTACAACAAAACTGTAAAATGTTACATTGGGTCCAGGAGAGTTAAGCAGTTTTATTTTAGGATCTCATCATGTAGCAGCCAAATCCAATAGTATATTGCAGAGGAATGGTGAGAAAGGTGGGTCAACTATCCATTCTGGAGGATTGATCACTACTACTGGACAATGGTGGTTCTTCCTACAAAAAGTTAAGGTTCTCTAGAAGACAATATGATAATCCCAGAGGTGGGTTTCAGCAGGTTCTGACCAGTTCTGGAGAGCCGGTAGCAGAAATTTTGAGTAGTAGAATCAGAAGTAAAAATTCTGACCGGCCCCGCGCCCATCTATTCTCTGCCTCCCAAGTCCCAGCTGATCAGGAGGAAATGGCGATTTTGCAGTAACCTTCCCCTGCCACGCCCACCAAGCCACGCCCACCAAGCCATGCCCACAGAACCGGTAGTAAAAAATTTTGAAACCCACCACTGGATAATCCCTTGTCCACAGTAATACCATATTTCAATTTAGATGGAGCGAATTAATCCAGAGCAACAAGACCAGAATATCCTTGTAAAGGAAAAACGTGGAGAAAACCAAGTCATCGTCCAGTTATTTATAAAATACCAAACTGTGAATCTTCACACTGGTTGCTTGTAAAATGGACATGTATCTTGCTCCCTTCTATATCTGTTGATATCCTCAAGGATTCAGCATGCAATCCTTAATGTTTCTGGCTCAATGATAAATAAAAATTCTATCATAGAAATGTGCTGATATTTGTTGACACATTCCAAGAATATGTGGCTAAACATCCTCCTAAAATCACTTCTCTTTTATTCAAAAATAAATACATTTCCCAATAACAACATTTTAGCCTAACCAAATGTTTGAAAAAGAATATATTTACTTTAAAAAGTGCAGACTTCAGGAGCCCTCTGTAGGTGGACTCTGGAAATATGGTAAGGTTTTTTTTCCCCCCCTCACACCTTAGAAGACTTTGAAACATGTCCAATTGCAATTTGTATTTCATTCATAAATACCGAGAATAATCTCAGTTTTTGAATGAGAATTGAATTGGAAGCTGGAAATTCTTGATACTTGCTTTATGGGCATATTATACAATCTAAAAATGGATCTTTATTAAATGCTTCCTACAGTGTAATACAAAGTCACATAAAGAAATTTAAACTGGAGTATTAGCAATACAAATTCATTGAAATTCTCAAGTTTCATATTTTACTATTTCTGATATTCTAATAGCTTTTATCTGGTTTCTGATTTTTTTAAAGTATCTATTGTTGAAAATATAATTTAAAATAAGTATTGTATATTTTTATATCTGTTTCTTTCTATAGGGTTTCTAATTGAAACATTTTATGAGCACATCTTCTTTGATATAATATAGATTTGTAGATTATATTCACTAGTACCAAATAAGCTCATTTATATTCACTTTTCTTTAAGACATATACTTTTAGTTAGAAAAATTGTACTGTTAAATTTTAAAAACTGTATCTATCCTAGAGACAATATTAACTAAATTAATTTATCCCTCCTGTAATTGCCATTAGCATATGTGCTCACCAGTGGTGGGATTCAAGTAATTTAACAACCGGTTCTCTGCCCTAATGATTTCCTCCAACAACCAGTTTGCCAAACTGCTCAGAAAGTTAACAACCGGTTCTCCCGAAGTGGTGCAAACTGGCTGAATCCCACCACTGGTGCTCACTCAGTGACAATTCCCTGTTCCAAAAATGTTTATTATAATCACCTGCTTTGGTTGTTATACCTTGGTTGTTAAGCAGCCAAGACTTGATGATTTATGCCTTGGTAATCCTCCAGTTAGTTTACTCTAATATACTGCATGTGAATCTTTCTCTAAAAATAATTCAGAAACTAGTTAGTGCAAAATACTAAAATACTGGTTAAGTACTTAATGAACCACTTCCTGAAGACTAAGAATAGGACAGAATTTTTTAGGGCAGAATCATGTTTACAAACACAAAATGATTTGTTTTCAAGCTTAGAATAACTTGTTTAGAGAACTGGACAATTTTTCTACCTTGACCCATCTCTGAGAATGGCATTACAAGTTATACACTTGTGACAAGCCTGTTTCCAGTTTCAATGAAGAATGCTAATATTGGGTTTTAATAGCCTCATAATATGAAATTAGGGTACTTTGTGGACCCTTATTCCTACATAAATTCTCTTTTGCCAGTACTGATAAGGTGGATGATAACTAGAAATCTTCTCAGTGGGAGCATTGCAATAATGGAACAATTTTTCTAGGTCAGTGTTTCTCATTCTCAACAATTTAAAAAGTGTAAACTTCAACTACCAGAATTCCCTAGTCAGAATGCTGAGGTAGAGAAATCCTGTTCAGAGGTAATGTCTTGTGCCTACTTTGATGATATTTTGATGTCAGTCAACAACCTTATTATTTGGTATGAATTTTCCTTTGGGCATAATTCTGAGTTTTCTAAAGCACTTTTCTAAGGGAAAAGATGTAAAAAGCAGAGCAGAGTGGGTGGGTGGGTGGGGCCATGGGGGGAATAAAGAGCCCACAAGTAAACCAGTTTTTTGAGACTTCCTCTCCAGACAAAAAGATGACTTGAGATTGTTCAAAGTATTCCATGCAGTTATTAAAAGTAAAAGGAAGGAATATAAGGTTGGTTTATTTGATCAAGGTTAAAATAGTTACATTATCTTAGGTAATACTTATGATCTTTTGCTGATCAGGACTGAAATCAGAAGAGTTTTTTTAAAAATGTTTATAAATAAGAGATGGAATATGAGAAGAAGAGATTGTTATATTTTAAGAAAAGGTGATAAGTTACTAAAATTGTTTATATTTGTTATGAAGGGGAAAGTCACTTCTTTATATATTGTTTACTTTTTCTTTTACATATTCTTATTTTTTCTTTTTTTACTATTTCTCTATTTTTTCTTCCTTTTTTTCTTCTTTTCTATACCTTTTACTTTTTTTTAGTTTGTATTGGTTTTCATTGCTGAATTTAAGTCTTTAATAAAATTACTATAAAATAGATTTTATTATTTCCATTTTATTACATTTATTTTAGGATCTCTCTCTATTTCATTACTGTGAGACATATTGGGCAAAATTTGATGGGAAAGGTTTAAATATCTGAAAATAAATTTAAAATGTTTCTGTCAAGGTTCCGACCAATGCCCTAATAAAAGCAGGAGCCTCAAGTCATTTTTCAAGAAAAATCCAGTTGTTTATTAGGAGCGCCATGTCAGCATGAACCAAGTGAAGCCAGCTCTGACTTCACCCAGTTTGCGCCTTGCCTCTGATCCTGATTCCCCCTCCCCCCTGCCACCAGTCACATTCCCCAACGAAGCAATTTCGCAGGTCGTAGAAGTCACTCCCTCTGGGTCTCCGTAGAGATGGCCTTGACTTTGGCTGGCTAGGATGTGTTTTGTTTTGACTGGGGTGCGAATTCCTTGATGTAGCTGCGAGGCATGATTTCCCATCCCCCTGCGGGGATGGGAGCGGGTCAGGAAAGCTTCACGAGTTGACATTTTCAAGTAATAAAAAGACTATCCTGATTTATCAGACTTTTAATGACTCCTTAAGCCAAAGCTCAAATAATAGTCAACCAAAGTATATTTAAGGTACAACTCACAATCCTGAGTTCCTGAATATCTAACAAAAATAGGAAACAGAAATTAGAATATTTCTGCAGGCAAAAATTCTCACAGCAGCTTTCTGATGTGTCATATTACAATTTCACCAGTAGCAATGTAAGAGTTGTGGTTCAGGACATGTCAAGGACACCAGGCTGCAAAAGATTGGCCTGAAGAGAAGAATAGGAAATATTTCCTACTTAATTCACAGAAAAGTATTTTCAGATGTTTTGAATGGTGTTATAGTTTCAGCTATATAAACTAATTTTTGTCAGTGGAGATTAGGCCTAAAAAGGTTCCAGAAATGTTACCTTCTGAATATAAATCTAGTGTCTCAAAACTTTTCCTACCTCACATTTTATTCTAAATCTGACTAAAGAACCTATCAAGAGACTTAGCAGATCATCATGTCTTACTAAAGTAATTTATGGCTGCATTCGCAGGCAGGCAAGAGCAGGCTCAAAACCCATTACAGCCAAAGATAACAACATTAACTTAATCCTGACAGGCAAAATACTCCAGTCAATACATTTGCAGGTATGGTATGTTGGAATATTCAACTACAAATAATCGTAGAGAAGGTCAGTGCCAAAGATTTTTGTTTTTTAAATAAGAAAGGATTTCATACTGGGAATAGAATCTCTTATGCCTAGGCTTGTTTACTCAAGAGCAAACCTATTGTTTAAGGAAACTTTGGTTTTCCTTATTTAATCTGGTACTGAATAAGCAACCAGAAGCTATTCACCCAGTGTCTTACCCACCCAACTTCTCATTTATGTTGAGCCATTTGCAATATGGCCACTTAAAACTGACTTGAGATTTCCTAACTGTATGCGTGTATGTGAATGAGTAAGTAAGTAAAAGCTTAACAGTCTGTTTATTATATTACCTTCTGTTTGTCTGCTTGTCTGATATATATCACAGGTTGCATTTGTCTCACCAAGGATCATCTACTCTGCTTACCATATTGATCACCTTGCATACAATTCCCTAGGGGCTGAGTGAGTTTCCCTATCCTATTGCTTATGGATACCTCTACACTTCTTGCAAACTACAATATGTCTGCACATGGTAGATATCCAGCATATGAAGATGGAACTAATAATACCTAAAGGCAATACAATATTTCATTTAGTGAATCAAGAATTGGAACTAATATGGAGGCAGAGTTACTTCTTTCATCATATAATAGATCTTTATTATAGAAGCTCATTGCTTCAGGGGAACTACCATGGCCCCTAAGCAAGCTTCTAAACTTCAAAAAACCCAATAGGTTTGGGTGGAGTTTCTTCTTAGAATCATTGGGATATAAATCACGATGTATCTTTTACATTGATCAGAACAAGACCCAAAGGCAACAGATCAAGATAAATGACAGATCTGCCTAGTCAAGCATTGTCTTCTTCAACAGATAGCGGTTCTTCGTGGAGTATGTTTCCCACCCTTGCCCCCAAAATCTTTTTAGCAGAAGTAAGAGTAACAGCTGAACTGGGCACCTTCTGTATGTAACACACATGTTATATATTACTAGGTGATTTTCATTAAAATCACACATAGAAGAATTTATGAAATAGACCACAATGCTGCCACATATTTGTATGGACATAGCAAGCTCATCCTTTTTTTTTTTGGTTGGTTGGTTGGTTGACTGTTTTTTTTTTTTTTTAAATGAACTAGTGATATTTTGACATGGTATCAGAGAAATACATTTTTCAACTAGCAGCTATAAATGCTGCCACATTTAAAAAGAGTGTGGTTTCATTTCTGGAACTTTAGTATTGTAATTACACAGATGACTGAGACTTTGTGATTTTGTGCAGTAGCAAGACAAGGCTTTGTAATGTAGGCACCTTATTTACAGCAAGTGAGAAGTATCAAACTGTACCTACGATGGAGTGGAGAATTATGACTACAATAATAATTAACATGTTGCTCTGACATGACTCAATTTCCAGGAGAAAGCGGATTCTCCTCCAGGAAATACAGTCTAGAAGGTTAAGTCAACCATGCGTCATTAAACAAATGCCAGCCACTCAATCAACTGCCAATAATGATACAAATGATGTACAGCCAGAAAAAAGGCTAGGTGAAGATGTTTCTCTCTCTTTCTCTCGCCCTCTTTCCCTCCCTCCCTCCTCCTTCCCTCCCTCCCTCTTTCCTTCCTTCTTTCTTTCTTTGCAATAATTCTGTGAAAGCTAGATACCAGGGTGAATATTATAGAAGGAGGAACAGTCCCCCTACAAATATTCTAAAAATTGAGATTAGGATACAAGATTACCAAAACAAAGAGGATAAGTAGCCTGTATTGGATTATGAATATTGAATAAATCTGGGCAATTAAAATCCAGATAAACTCTAGATGGCAACAAACCTTTACTGAGTTATATATCTCTTTGCTGCCATTTAGTACTGAAGTTTTGATGCTCAGATTTGGTATGCCCAATATAAGTAGAAATGCAATGAATTAATAGTGAAGAATAGTGGATATGTCTTGAAATCTCTGTTAAGATATGAACTAAATGGATGGGGAATACATGTGTAAGCCATTATTAGTCATACTTCAATATGGTGGCAGTTTTGTACATGGACAACCAAGGTCTGAGCATCATTAAGAGCCTTGGTGGGCAGCAGACTAAAGTGCTGTTAACTAGCACCAGCTGCCTGCAATTACTGCAAGTTCAAATCTCACCAGGCTCAAGGTTGACTCAGCCTTGAGCCTGAGCGAGGTAGGTAAAATGAGGACCCAGACTGTGGGGGCAATAAGCTGAATTTGTATTAAAAAAAGAACACCGCTTAGGGGTGGCCAAAAGCCCTACTAAGCAGGTATATACAAAAGTATGAAGGCTATTGCTTAACGCACTGTAAGCCGCCCTGAGTCTCCGGAGAAGGGTGGCATATAAATTGAACCAATAAATAAATAAATAAATTACCGTGGATAGAGACCAGGAATTCAGAGAAAGCCACTGCAGAGATAGATTTGACCTGAATCAACCAGCTGAAGGGAGCCATCATAACAGTGCTGTAAACATACTGCAATAGAATCAGGCAAGCTGAAACCATAGGAAAGGGACAACAATGTTAAGATGGGAGAAAAATCACAAAATGGAACATAGAACAGGATTTTAGTGCTGGTGGTAGTAGTGATTTGTTGGTTTGTTCCTGTTCTGGAGGTTAAATTATTTACTTGGAAGAATTCCTTTCTTAACATGTGAAAAGGGAGAAACGTCCAGGAGTGGCAATTCATTTTGAAGTTGGATATTTCCTTCACTTTACACTAGTGTGTGGGCAGGCAGGTGGGTGTGGATGTAGAGGCATACAAATACAAACCCCAAATCAGGCAGGATTTGAAAAAGTTGAGAGAAACAACAAGGAACCTACAAGACATGAATTATATCTTCAAGTAGCTTTTGAAAAGAGATTCATTTAAATACTCAACCATCTCATATTCCTTGATTAGTCAAAAAGATACATGGATTAACACTACACATTATTAAAGTCTTTGCATTTTAAAGGAGTATATTGTTATCATTTCAAGATGCACACCATTGGGCGAATAAGTAAATGTATGTTTCTATGTGGGGGAGAGGGATTCAAGTTGCAGTCTGTTAAATGAAGTCTCTGTCCTAAACTCACACACTCGACCAAGTTTTAGAAATGATTTTAACAAATCAGAAATAATGTTTGTTCTCTGTTCCTCTTCAAAACCCTAAAGAGCCCCTATTATTTTGTTTCCACAAAAGCTATGTGGTATTCTGGCAAAAGATGGCAAGACTCCACAAAGATTTTAAAAATAAAATAAAATAAAGTACAACGTTGCTTTAGCAGACAATTTGTCACATAGCTTTTAAGTTTTACTAGCCCGGAGAGGGATACAACAACTAAGTAGTGAAAGGAAAGTGAATGATTAGCTGGAGGCCTTCAGGCTACCGAAAGATAGTTTTAGTAGCCTGTCATGAAAATCTGTGGCCTGAGGCTCCAGGGCTACTTTTTATTTCCAAGCCTGTTATTGATTTTGGTATGAAGAAAAATAATTTGGTATTGTTGCTTAGGGTGTCACCGAGGAATGGGACTGGGGGTGACACAGCAGGCTGGGATCATTTGCTGTTCTCACTTCATATTTACATTTTATTACAAAGGCCGTGTGATGGTAAATGAAGGCATTTCCTACTTAAAGGTACTACTGTCTTTATGAAACATGGCACCCTAATCGAAAACACAAGTAAACTGAAAATTAAATTTAAAAGCCTATAATTTAGTATCTTCCTTGCCAAGAATGATGACTTTCATTTACAAAGGGAATCTAGAGCTGCTCAGGGTCAGCCGGGCGCCTGCCATTTTCAGGCCTCTTGCGAAGGCTGATGGTGTTGATTAATTCCTAAGGACTCCGCTTTGTCTTCTCCAGCTCACTGAACAACTTCATTTCAACTGATGAGTTCAAATCGGGGTCAGAACAATCCTCATTTCTGACAATTCCACAAAATGGGAATTAATTTTATGAGTTAGCATCACCACATTTAAAACTAAGCAAAGGATCCAGCAGGCCAGGTTAACATAAGGAGGAGAGGAGGGAATATGTTTGCCAAACCATCCTATGATAACCTGGTTTGATGAAAAAGACAGACGAATATTTATTTAACCAAGCAGGTGGCTAAAAGTCCCATGTGATCAAACGCCTTAGAAACCAATCAGCTGAGGGCTCTTATCTTTGGTAAATAGTGGGCGCATTTTTGTTGCTCTTAATCATTATTTAGCAAACAATCTGCGTGCTATATTAAACTTGGCACAGGTCTGACAATCAAAAGCTGAGATTCCAGCAGGCTAAAGGAGCCTCAATTCAGGCATTGTGAATTGCACTGCTCTAAAATTAGATAGCTGGAATAATTTTCATCTTGCTCGTATCATTAAATGGAGCTCTTTCTCTCTCCAAATGCTTGATGGAGGCAGAGATACCTTTTACTGTATCAACCATTTTGTATTTAGCTGCCATGTACAATTTTCATGGAACAATTTTAGGGTTGGAACGATGAAATATTTTACTTATCATAGCTAAGCAAGATTACAAGAGCCTATATAATAGGCCTGTGTGTCATCTGAATAGACGTACCTCAGCTTCATTTTAGATATAATGTAACACTGCATTACAATTTAAATGCCTCTTTCTTAGTTGCAAAGGAATCCAAAAATCCAAAAATAAGTGACCTTGGGCTAAGCCACAATTTGCTTAATTATAATTTGTTGAATCAGCCATGATTGTGGGATTCACACTCATTAAACCAAAACTAAACTATATAATGGCTTAGTGCTTCTTAGACCAAAATGTTTGTTTGCTTTTTAAAATGGACTCTAAGAAGCACAGGGGAGCATTGAAAGAGTTGGCAAGGTCATCTTAATATTGCTAAGGGTTTTTTAAAAATATTTTTTATCGTGCTTTTATTACTTTCATAAATAACTCAAGGCAACAAACATACTTAATACAACTTCCTTCTCCTATTTTCCCCACAACAATAATGTTGTGAGAAGGGCTGGGCTGAGAGAGTGTAACTGGCCCAAAGTCACCAGCGGGCTTTCATGCCTAAATTGGGGCTAGAATTCACAGTCTCCCAGTTTCTAGCTTGATGCCTTAATCACTAGATCAAACTGGTGCTCAAATGGAGGGATATCAATGATAAACAGAATGTGAGGAATGGGATTTGAAGTAACACCTCCAAGCGTGACTGTGTCCTGAATGCAGTGCCTTAGACTGCTCAGCCATTTTGAAAAACATGGGTTTTGAGTCTGAGTATCCCAACAACTATATTGAACTTATCTGGGTTCTTTGTTCCATTTTATACCCCAAAAAGAGTCTGTCAGGTCTTAGCAGAGCCTGTTAAGTGGATAGAAAAGGGACATTTAACTTTAAAAAATTTGCTTTATGAATCAGTTGCTGTTTTAATTACTGCTGCTTTGTAATACTATTTGGTATTGCATTTTCCCATATTTTGAAAATGGAGGAGACTGTAAAATGTATCACTCAGTACTTATTATGATCTATGATATTTAAAAAAGGATGCCTAGATTTTGCTATCTGTCTGCCTGTCTTTCTTTCTGTCTACCTCTATCTATCTATCTATCTATCTATCTATCTATCTATCTATCTATCTATCTATCTATCTATCTATCTATCTAAAAGGATAAATGAAACTGTAGTATTTTTATACGTGTCTATGTGTATATAGATATAGATAGATCATAGATAGATAATCTATCATCTATATCTTTATACACATAGACACATATAAAAACATTACAGTTTCATCTATCCTTTTTATCTCTTACTGCTGGTCTAAATCTTGTTTCCTTTAATTAATTGTTTATCTTTACAAACTATGTGTTTTTTTTTCTGTTTTTTTTTATAGAAACTTTATTGAGGTTTTTTACAAAACAAAAAATAAATTAAAAAAAGAGAAAAAGGAAAAACAAACATTCAAACAGAAACATAAAACACATAAGTACAATAACATTTTCAATTAGTATCGGATGTGCAGTGTTTTAACTATTTACATAAATAGTACTTGGTGACATTTCAACTCACTTTTAACCAATATTTAACACACCTTTAGATCTTTCTTTCATTTTGTCATGCAACCACTTGTACCACCTTTCCCATACCATATAGTAAACTGACTTCTCATCATTTAATTCATAAGTTAATTTAGTCATCTCTGCGCACTCGAGTATTTTCTTAATTGTAAGCTCTTCTGGTGGTTGAGTTTTCTCTTTCCAGTACTGTGCGTATGCCAATCTAGTGGCTGTAATTATGTGGATCATTAAATGTGTCATTTCCTTTCTATATGGCTTCTTTATTATTCCCAGGAGGAAAATCTCTGGTGTTAGTTCAATATCTTCGTCAATTATTTCTTGTAACCACCTCCTAATTTTATTCCATTATCCTTTCGCTTCCGGGCATGTCCACCACATGTGAAAGAAGGTGCCTTGACCATAGCCACATTCCAACAGTTGGGATGTATATTGGGATATATCTTTGTTAGTCTGGCCGGGGCTAGGTACCATCTATGCAACATTTTGTAATGGTTTTCCTTATATGCCACCGCTCTAGTGAGTTTAAGATTTCTGTTCCATGCCTCCTCCCATTCCCCAAAATTTATATCGCGCCCTATATTTTTCTCCCATGCAATTATTTGGTTCTTTGTGACATCTTCACACTTATCGTTGCCTAATAAATAATTGTATAGTTTTGCCAGAATCTTTTTATTTGTTCCCATCAGGACTTTATCCAATCCATTTGGTCCAAGTTCTAAACCGTATTGTTCTTTGTCTCTCTGATATCTGGATTTTACTTGTGAGTAGGTCCACCAATCTAAAATTATTCCTTGCTCTCGTAAGGTGTCATTTGGTTTAAGCCTCCCTCCTTCGTCCAAAATATCTTTGTATCTGCCCATTTTCTCCCTCTCCCACCTATTTGGGTGGGTTAGGGCCTCCATCGTTGAGAGCCAATTTGGATTTTTTTTGTAATATTTCTGCCTAATCTGAGTCCATGTTTGTATCAAGGAGTCTCTAATTTTATGTCTATGGAAATGTGTCTTCCTTTTCTTCTCTGTGTCCCAAATGTGGGCGTGCCAGCCTTTTTGCAAGTCATGGCCTTCTAAAGTGAGAATTCTCTCATTTTCCAGGGTGATCCAGTCTCTTAACCAAACTAGCTTAGCTGCCCTGTAGTATGTTTTCCAATCCGGGAGTCCAAATCCGCCTATATCTCTTTTGCCCCTTAAAATTTTAATGGAAAATCTCGGTTTTTTCCCCTCCCATATAAATTCTCTGATGATTTTGTCTAATTCTAAAAAAAAAATTTTATCTAAATTTATCGGTATATTTTGGAATAAGAATAATATTCTGGGGAGGATGTTCATCTTAATTGTGGCTATCTTGCCCAAAAGTGATAGTCTTATTTTTTTCCAGCTATCTAGGTCTTGTTTCATTTTTCTAATTAGGGGAATATAATTATCGTCTTTCAGGGTCGAACATCTTGATGTAATCCAAATTCCTAGGTATTTATGTGTTTTCTTATCCTGCAAACTATTGCACAAAACCTAGAAACATGATACAAAATGTTTGCATTTTTATCTGAGAAAATAAATAAGGTGGACAAGCTTGGGTGATTTTTTTTTAAAATAGGCAAAACCAATTTAGAAGACATGTCTATGAAAAAGAAGCCATACAGAAGTATGTAATCAATTGTCTTCAATTCCTATTAATTATGAGGGTACACTTGTCTAGGGAAAGGGTAAAAATACAATACAAATCATGTAAACATTATCAGTATTATTAATTACTACTAATTTTATTATTCCATTCTTATTTCTGTCTCTAATTATGGATGTTGGTCTCCGATGTTGACATACCCTTATTTCCTATGTGTGAGAATTTCCTCTATGCTGAAGAGCCATTGTAATCCATGCAAAAAATGTCTATTATATGCCAAAGGACAGAAGAAGAATAGGCTATCAACACATTTTTGGTGAGATGCCAAGCCCTTCTAAGGTGATTGGCAGTTATTTCAATATGCTTGTCACAGTGGTGGCACACTTGGCAGGGCTCACAAATCCCCACTCAGTTCTATCTAACAACAAAGTAGCGTGAACTGCACAATGCTTGGCACACAAGAATACATGTTGATTTTCCTGATCTGAGTTCCTAAGGCCAGAGGGACAGGACAGTGATAGCTCAAAAGGAAATTGGCTTGGAAGATTTGAATGTTTTCTTCTGCTTTTGAAAATTTAGAAAGTTAGTAAAATAGAAGCCAATCAAAGACGGATGTCTAAAATTAATTCCTTTTTTAACATGGAAAATCGTACTGCTGAATTTTATCTGTACAATGGGGAAGGGGGGCTGTGGGAGATGGGGCAGAATGGAGGTCACATAAAAATGTGGCGAAGTGTGACTTGCTCATCCTTGCTATGCTTTTCAGTCTTCAGACAAAGTATTCAAATTGCCTCTGTATTACCCAATTTTCTTCTGAATATGAACATATTATATTTTTACTTAATATATTTAATCTCTCTTTTTTTCTCAAATCTCAAGTTTCTCAAGTTTCCCACTATTACCTCTAAGCAGGGTGAAAACAGAGCTGCAGAGCCTCAGGGCTAGTGTAATTTTTTTTTAAGTGCAGTTGTTTTGTTCCTCTAGGTATTTAGCTACAGAAATATTTTCACATAACATTTATATTTTTATATCATATCTCCCTACAGTTCCTGATGAACAAAGGAAAACTACCATTTGTAGTTTACCTTTTGCAACCTTCTGACAAGCAACATTAATGGAGAAACCTAAAAAACCATATCACTAATTTAACAACTGCAGTGATTCACTTAACAGTTGTAGCAAGAAAGGTCATTAAATGGGGCAAAATTCATTTAAGAAATGTCTCGCTTAGCAACAGAAATTGTGGGCTCAGTTGTGACCGTAAATTGAGGACTACCTGTACTGATTTCCTAGGAGATTGATAATTTTGTCAGAACAATAGAAAATCAATATGCCTAGTCAAACTCCCCTTGCCCCCACCTTAAAAAAAAAGGATTGTCTGAATTGCTTGAAAAGGCTAATATAAATACCAAGCAGAGAATGTTGAATCTCATGGCTCTGAATTGTTCCTTCCTTTCTCCTTTTTAAGCCAATCTCCCACACTAATAATTTTGATCAGTGAAGAGCTAATTTTTCTCATTTCCACATTCCATATTCTTATATGTGGCTATGTGTGCATGTGAGACACTTTCTCTAAGAGCTCAGCATACACAGACAGACATATAATGTACAAAATATTTCCCAAATAGCGGGGTTATTCTTGCCTGATAGATCTGTCAATCTTCTGAGAGCTTGACACAGCAGTGTGTTGAGAACAAGACCAGGTGTCCTGTTTCTCTAACAGTCAAAGCCATCCACAATGAGAGGATATTTCCACAAGCCATTTGTTAGGCCAGGGCTCTCCAATCTTGACAACTTTAAGCCTAGAGGACTTCAATTCCCAGAATTCCCCAGCCAGCTTTGGGGAATTTTGGGAGTTGAAGTCTGCCAGGCTTAAAGTTGCCAAGATTGGAGACCCCTGTGTTAGGACAGTTGAAGCAAAGTAGATTGTTTCCCTAGATCAGGAGTCAGCAACCTGTGGCTCTGGAGCCACATGTGGCTCTTTCACCCCTCTGCTGTGGCTCCCTGTTGCTGGTTGGCTCCACAATTGATAGGGCTTTTGATTGGGACAGGTAGAGAAAAAAGGATGCCGTGCCAGAAGGAGACTCTATGGTGGGGTCATGCAGTTGACCAACTGTCAACTGCAAAGAGGTAAGAATTCTAGTAGGCATCACAGCAACACTGGTTGCCTGTTGAGATTTCTTTCTTTTTCTTTTATTTCTTTTATTAGATTTATATACCACCCTACTCCCGAAGGACTCAGGGCGGTGAACAGGCACAAAAATAAAATACAAAAATACAAAAATTTAAAAGAAAAAATAAAACTAGATTAAACAATTTAGCCTGATACAAATTTAAAACATCCCAATAATTTAAAAACAGATTTAAAATTTTCAATTTAAAAGAAAAGGGGGGGAAAGGTTAGGCCAGGCCAGCTTGCTGGAATAGGAAGGTCTTAAGAGCGCGGCGGAAAGTGCGCAGATCCGGGATCCTCCGTATCTCCGGGGGGAGCTCGTTCCAGATAGTGGGTGCCCCCACAGAGAAGGCCCTCCCCTTGGGGGCTGCCAGTCGACACTGTTTGGCCAACGGCACCTGGGGGAGCCCCTCTCTATGAGAGCATACCAGGCAGTGGGAGGCTATTTGTGGTAGTAGATGGTCCCATAAGTAGCCAGGTCCTAAGCCATGGAGTGCTCTAAAGGTGGTAACCAAAACCTTGAAGCGCACCCGGAAGACCATCAGTAGCCAGTGAAGCTCGCGCAGGAGAGGCGTTACATGGGAGCACCATGTCGCTCCCATAACCACCTGCGCGGCCGCACTCTGCACCAGTTGTAGTCTCCGGGTGCTCCTCAAGGGGAGCCCTATGTAGAGCGCATTTCAATAGTCCAGGCGGGAAGTGACGAGGGCATGAGTCCCGGTCCAGAAAGGGATGCAACTGGCAAATCAGGCGAACCTGATGAAAAACCCTCCCAGTCACGGCCGTTAAATGCTCTTCTAAAGACAGCCGTGAATCCAGGAGGACACCCAAGTTGCGAGCCCTCTCTGTGGGGGCCAGCGATTCGCCCCCAGTAGTCAGCAATGGCATCAACTGACTATGTCGGAAACCACAGCCACTCGGTCTTGGATGGGTTGAGCCTGAGCCTGTTTCTCCCCATCCAGATCCGCATGGCCTCCAGACACCGGGACATCACTTCAAGAACATCATTGGGGTGGTCCGGGGTGGAGATGTACAGCTGGGTGTCATCAGCGTACTGGTGGTACTTCAGCCCGAAACCACTGATGATCTCGCCCAGCAGCTTTACATAAATGTTGAACAAAAGGGGCGAGAGGACTGACCCTTGTGGCACCCCACATATGAGGGTCCTCGGTGTTGACCTCTGCCCCCCTGCCAACACAGACTGCCACCGGTTGGAGAGAAAGGAGGAGAACCACTGCAGCAGAGTGCCCCCCATCCCTAGCTCTTCCAACCAGTGCAGCATGATACCATGGTCGATGGTATAAAAAGCCACTGAGAGGTCTAATAGGACCAGGACAGAGGAGCAACCCCTGTCCCAAGTCCTCTAGTGATCATCAACCAACGTGACCAATGCCGTTTCCGTGCTGTACCCAGGCCTGAAGCCTGACTGGAACGGCTCCAGATACGTCGTTTCATCCAGGTGCTGGGGGAATTGTCGCACAACCACACTTTCGACAACCTTCACCACAAAGCGAAGGTTGGAGACCAGACGATAATTAGCCAACAGTGGCAGGTCCAGGGAAGGCTTATTGAGGAGAGGCCTCACCACCGCCTCTTTCAAGGCAGCGGGGAAGTCACCCTCACCCAATGAAGCATTTATAATCCCCTGGAGCCAGCCTTGCGTCACCTCCCGGGAAGCCAGCACTAACCAGGAGTGGCACGGATCAAATAAATATGTGGTGGCGTTCAGTCCACCCAGAATCCTGTCCATGTTGTCAGGGGTCACAGGATCAAACTCATCCCAGATAACATTCTCAAGACCTGCCTCAGTCATCCCCCCTGACACTACCAAGTCAGAGTCCAGGCCTTCCCGAATCTGAGTGATTTTGTCATACAGATACTGAACAAAATCCTTGGCTCTACCCTCCAAAGGGTCCTCCCGTGCTTTCTGGTGGAGCAGGAAGCAGGTCACCCTAAACAGGGCGGCCGGGCGATTATCTGATGATGCAATGAGCGGCAAAATATGTACATTTTGCTCCTTTTATTGCCACTAGGTAATTCTTAATATGAGATCTTACCAGTGTCCAGTCGGATTCAGAAAGACTGGCCCTCCAACTACTCTCTAGGTGTCTTTTCTGGCACTTCATCTCCCTCAGCTCCTCAGTAAACCAAGAAGCCAGGTGAGATCAGCCCCGGGTCAGAGGCCACGAAGGCACAACCCAATCCAGAGCTCCAGCAGCCGCCCTATCTCAGGCGGCCACTAGGTCACTAGTCGAGGCATGGGCCAGAGCCTCAGGGAATGGCCCAAGCTCCATCTGGAACCTATCAGGTTCCATCAGGCGCCTGGGGCTGAACCATCTTACCGGCTTCACCTCCCTGTAGCGGGGTGCAGCGGTTCGAAGGTCAAGGCGAAGGAGAGAGTGATCCGACCATGACAAGGGCTCGGTGACTATATCCCCTATCTCAAGATCACTCAACCACTGTCCAGAGACAAAAAACAGGTCCAGCGTGTTTCCCCTCGTGTGAGTAGGGCCATGAATTAGCTGGGTCAGGTCCATAGCTGTCATGGAAGCCATGAACTCCCGAGCCACCTCCGATGTCTCACCCATGGACGGCAGGTTGAAATCCCCCATGATCATAAGTCTGGGGGTATCAACCGCCACCGTGGCGATAACATTGCGTAGCTCGGGCAGGGCTGCTGCCACATAGCAGGGAGCCAGGTACGTGATCAGCAAACCCATCTGAACCTCATGACCCCACTTCACAAGGAGGGATTCACAGCCGGCCGTCTGAGGAACAGTTGCCTCCCTCGGTCTCAGACCTTCTTTAATGTAACCGCTACCCCCCCGCCCCTGCCCTGTGACCTCGGCCGATGGAATGTGTGGAAACCTGGTGGGCACATTTCAACGAGGGGAACCCCCCCTTCCTGGGCCAACCAGGTCTCCGTAATGCCTGCCAGTTCTTCTCCCCCCTCACAAACAAGATCACAAATGAGGGGGGCTTTATTTACTACGGACCTGGCATTGCACAACATCAGCCGAAGGTCCGGGCCCTGAGGGTCTGTGCAACCTGGGGAATGGGTGGAGCCTTGGGGGCCGGAGCGCACCACCACTCATAAACAGTAAGTGCGCACTCCCCTAACTCAATATGGCCCCCTGCTCCCACCATATCTACCCCTCCCACCCACAGTATTGATGTTCAAAGCACTATCCGGACAAACTCTGACTCCCCCCTCGACCCCGGGATCCCCACCCCCCACATTGCGCTTCCTTGCCAGACCCAACCCTCCCCTTGTTGGGCTATCCCCCATACCCACAGCCCACATTCCAATCAAACCCTCCCCCTCCCTACAGCCCCTTAAAAGTTTAACTAAAAAATTAGATAAAAAGCCCCTCAACCCCCTAGTTTTCACATGCCACTTCTCTGGGTCCCAAAACCCGTCATTGAGGTAGGTCCTCGATAGTGAAGAGGGCCATATCTGCGAGAGGGGGGAATCTCGCAGCGCAAGAAGGTCCAATGTCGTGTACATCTCCAGGTGCAGCGATGGAGGCACGGAGCATAATCAGGGATCTCAAGAGAAGATGTAGCATGCAGGTATTGTTCGATGAGGCACCACTGGTACTTCCACTGTCCTCTCACGACAGCGGGAGGGGTCCTGACGCATACAATCCAATGGGAGTGACATCCAACTCACCCTCTCACGAGATCTTAGCATATCTTCTGGCTTGGTTCTCTCTCTCTCTCTCCCTATTGCTAGCTATCAACTGCAAAGAGGAAAGCATTCTTGTATGCATTACAACACCACTGATTGCCTGTTACCAACATTGGTAATAGGGAGCCAGAGAAAACTGGACCGTTAACATGCATTCAGGCTGCAGCTAGTATAACGAAGCATGACCCACAGCTTCTAAACTAATAATAAAGGCCCGAAGATGACAAGGTAGAGAGCTTGTCGAAACGTTGCCTAACCTTTAAAGTGTTGGTTAGGATTTCAGCCAGAGTTTTTGAAAGATCTTAAAAAGGGTTTTTTAATAACTTCCGAGGAGATTATGTTTGCAATTAAGCAGTTGAAAGTGGGTAAAGCTCCTGGGACGGGTGGTTTGACAGCTGCTTATTATAAACACTTGCAGTCAGAAATGGTGGGACCACTCAAAGAATTATTTACTAACATACAATCTGGAGGAGATGTACCCCCATCCTGGAGGACAGCTTATATTTCTCTGATTCCAAATACCCTTGCCAGGTGTTCACTATTTGAGTGGACAGTCCACTTTTTTCACATTATGTTCACTATTTTTTTTCACAAAATAGTGGACATTTTTTTTATTCAAAAGCTTTATGATGAAATGGTACGTAATCTAAAGCTGTACAGTCTAAGAGAATAAGGATAGGAGAATCGCGTTTTGTCTTTTTTTTCATAAGTTAGAATGAGACAAAGATCGAATATCCATTGAACTCGATTCTCCGAAAAAATTAATGATGAGATTAAAATAAAAATATATTATAAAATTATGTACAGTTCACATTTTTAAAATGTATTGTAGCTTGTCGACTGATCTAAAATGGCGTCGAGTGATGAGAGTGACAGCGGTGAGATTTCGAATTCTTTAAAACGAAAGAGAGGAGTGTGCAAATACACCAAAGACTGGGAAGCTACTTTTGCATGGATTACCAACAACGAAACTGACAGAACAAATACAACGGCCTACTGTAAATTGTGTCAGAAATCATTCACAATTGAATATAATGGTATAAAAGCTGTCACACAGCATGCAAGCACAAAAAATCATTTAGATAAGGAGAAAATAGCTTCCAGCAACAAGCGAATCAATTCGTTTTTCATTGTTAAAGACTCCTCTTTCAGTGAGAAAGTGACTGTAGCTGAAATGGCTGAAACTTACCATGGGATCAAACACCATATTTCTTTCCTGGCTCAAGTTTGCGGTATTAAGTTAATGAAGCAAATTTTTGATGATTCAGAAATTGTAAAAAAGATGTCTTGTGGAAGAACCAAATCATCAGCTATTGTCAATGAGGTTTTGTATCCTTTTTCTATTGTGTTGGTTCTCAATAATCTTAAAAATGGAACTCCATTTTCTCTCTCCACTGACGCATCAAACAAGGGAAATCGCAAAATGTATCCCATTGTTGCACAATATTTTACTTGTGAAGAAGGACTGTGTGTGAAAATTTTAGACTATTATGAGGATTCTTTCGAAGATTCTACATCAATAAAAAATCAGCTGTGTCGAGTTCTTAGTGATAACGAATTGGAAATAAATAATGTTTCAGCTTACTCAGCAGATAATGCATCGGTCAATTATGGAGTGAACAAATCTGTTTACCAAAAATTATTGCTGGAAAATGACAATATTGTAGCTGCTCATTGCAATAATCACATTTTACACAACAGCGCAAAAAATGCATTAAAGCAGTTATCTTTTGATATCGAAAATGTAGTGCTGAAGGTTTTTGCTGAATTTTCGAATTCTGTGAAGAAATGCGAAGAGTTGAAATCATTTTTTGAGTTTTGCGAGTCAGAATTCCATGAAGTTTTGCGCCATGTTCCAACATGTTGGTTAAGTTTGTTTAAAGCGGTCGAAAGACTTCTTTTAAACTGGATACCTCTAAAATCGTATTTTATTTCTCTTGGATCTGATGAGTGCCATAAGGTTATCTGGAACCTTATTTCGGATCAGGAAAATGAACTCGCAAAGGATGATGAAGCAACAATTTCAGAATTGTATTTATATTTCATGCACTTCTTCATGTCAATAATGCAAGACACCCTACTGAAGCTGGAAAGCAAGAAAATTCTTGCATGTGATCTTCACATTATCATGTGTAAGCTGTGTCATTCTTTGCAAAAAAAAAATACGATGAGCAGTTTTTTGGAATGAAAGTTTTATTTGCCTTACGTAAAAAACATTTGCCTGAGAATGCCATGCAAAAGTTCAAGAAAGAAGCCATCAACGTGTATCAAAGAGCCATTGCGTACCTAGAAAAGTGGTATAATTTCACCGATTCAGTATATGAGACGCTAAATTGTTTCAATCTAATTGATCGCAATAATCCTCCAACTTTAGAAGAAATGACGAACATCTGGTTATTATCACCATGGTGAGAAGAACTTCCACCCAACATTCTCTTCGATGAAATTTCTGCCTTAGAAGAAGTTTATGTTCATCTGCAGGGCGATTCATCCCTTGATAAGTGGGCGTACTTTTTCAAGAAAGAGCCAGCTCCGAGTTTACTGAAACTGTTCCAGTATTGTACATCAATTCCAGTATCAAATGCAAAAGTTGAACGAATTTTCAGCATCATGGGAAATTTGTGGACTGACGAACGTAACCGACTGCTTGTACCATCAGTTCAAAGTGAACTTTGTATATTTTTTAATATTTCTCAACGTTGTACTGAAATTAAAGAATTATTCCTTAAACACAAAGAATTGATCAAAGCTGCGCAGTCAAATAAAAAATACACACAACAGCAAAGTAAAATGTAATTTAATATTTTACATATTATTATAATATATTTGATGTTTTGAATTTTAAGTAAAGTTTTGAAATGATTATTTTAATATGTGTTAAAATGTTTGTAAGAAAATATATAATTTAATTGTATTTTTTTTACTACTTAACCCACCCCACCCCCCCGCTTGTCCACTATTTTTTGGAAGCAGACCTGGCAACCCTAATTCCAAAGGAGGAGTAAGACCACACCCTCTTGCCACACTCTCATCCCATGTATCCTCCCTGTAAAGGTACAGTATTTGTTTTCTTTCCTTTTCATAGGCTTTATGTGTATTTCTCTTTAGCCAGGTTCTTCCTACGTAAACCAAGATTTTTATGCAACCCTAGTTCAGTGAAATCACAATCCACTAGTTTCTAGGCTTTTTTTTTTCTGGCAGCCAGCAAACACTCTGCTGCCCATTGGGAGACTAAGGAGACTAAGATAGATCTATTTTGGACTTATAAGTCCTCATCAGTTAGCCACACCCTCATCCCATGTATCCTCCCTGTAAAGGTACAGTATTTGTTTTTTTTTCCTTTTCGTATATATATATATATATATATATATATATATATATATATATATATATATATTATATGTATATATAAGTTTTGGTGTATTCGGATCTTTTCCCGTGTAAGATTGAGAGTATCTTGGTGGTGTTTCGACGAGGTTCCACTCGTCATCTTCAGGCTGGGGCCTTCGGCTTCGTGCCTGTGTGAGCAAAGTGTGATCAGAGCTGCCATCTCTCTATAAATACTGGTGGGGAGGTGTGGGGTGCTGGCTTTGTTGCTGTGAGCGGGTTGGTTACCTGTGTTGTTACATCTTGATTAGTTGATGGAGTTGATGTTTGCAGATTAGTCGGCTGTTTCGTAACATCCTGTGTGGGTGAGGTCCTTGATGTGTGCCCATTAGTCTTTTGTGTTTTAATGACCTGGGTAATGGGTTGTGTGTTAACATCCTGAGTTCTAGTGTTGAGATATCCTGAGTTTTTTGATGTAATGTCCTGAGCAGATGGCTGTGATGCCAGATCCCGGGCTTTGGTTTGGCTCCAAGTTTGAGGTCTTGCCATGTGTTCATGGCGTGTGTCAGTTTGCTTTGTTTGGGGATCGGAGGGGGGTGCAGCAGCTGGTGATGCCACCGTGGTCTGGCTTCTGGATGGTGGTTGTATTTTGTCTATGGGATGGGTTTGGATTTGAATCTGGTGAGGATGATTGGTGGTGGTGTCATGTGTTATCTTAGGTCCGGTGTTAATCTTCGTGGCTGGGACTCTTCTGTTGACTAGGGCTAGTTTCCAGATGTCCGGTAGGTGGGAGGTATCATCGCCAACATCGAAACGTCAAAATGTCGCCAAGATATTCTCAATCTTACATGGGAAAAGACCCGAATACACCAAAACTTGCATACCTCTACCCGTGAAAATCTGCAATATATATATTGTGTGTGTGTGTATAGGTCTTTGGTTATTTGGGTTTTCTCCCACGTAAAATTGGAGGTGTCTTAGCAACGTTTCGACGAAGTCTCATTCGTCATCTTCAGGCTGGTGTTCTCAGCTTCGTGCTTCTAGAAGCAAGATGAAGATGACGAATGAGACTTCGTCGAAACGTTGCCAAGACACCTCCAATTTTACGCGGGAGAAAACCCAAATAACCAAAGACCTACATACAAACACCCGTGAAACCTCAGAAAACACACACACACACACACACACACACACACACACACACACACACACACATATATATATATATATATATATATATATATATATATATATATATATATATATATATATATATATATATTCTTACTTCTTCGTAGGGTTTGTGTGTGTTTTTCCTCTAGCCAGGTTTTCCCTACGTAACCAAGATAACATATAGGAAGAAGACATCTTTGGTTGAAATGTTAGAGAAAGTGGTAAATTACTGAAATTGAGAGGGAAAGACATTTCTTTATACATTTTTTTATTCTTTGTTCTATCCGTCATGATTTTCCCTTTCTTTTCTCTACAATTATCATTTCTTTTACTTTCTATTTTGTTTAGTTTCTATTGTTTTTTTTTATAGTCTGTATAAAAATATACAAGTCTTGTATTTTTACAAATATGTGTGTATTTTAAACATACACACATATCTGTATACCGGTATGTAAATATATCTATGCATATGTATATAGAAAGTGAAGAAGAAATGGGTTGGAAAAAAAGTTAGAAAAAGGTTTCAATAACATAATCAAAATGGATATACCTGTCCATTGCTGTATTCAAAATCATAAGCCATAATAACTGTGATATTTTTTAATGAGCCAAAAGTTGCAATTGATTAACATCACTCTTGGGAAATCAGCATATAGAGTTTTATAAATCAGAGCACTGCCTCCAAGGATCATTTTCTTAAGTAGAAAATGGAGGTAACAGCAGAAGCTGGGGAGGAAAACAGAAAGATGAAAAGAAAACACACCCAAATTAATATGTGTTTAAATTTGTTCATAGTTTCCAAGATATTAATTTCCAATAGATATTCCAAACAAAAACAAAGGACTGGTGGAACAAGGTAAGCTCAAGGGCTCAAGGAAATTAATTACAAATACCCACCTGGTGTTTCCATGTCATATCCGAAATAGAACATCAATGATTTGCCTTTTAAATATAATGTGAATTTACTTTCATCTTACAAGAATCAGTTCTGAACTAAGTACAGTGACCTTAAGGACTTGACTTGCGCAAGATGGGTGATCATATAAATAAAATAAATAAATAATGAATACATACCTATGCATAGATTGATAGGAAATCAGTAGGAAATATTAGGGTTGTAGGCTAGAGTGGACAATTAGAAAAACATTCCAGAAGAAGAGAAAGCAAATAATTTTCATATGGTTGCCAAGCAAATGTGTCCATGAATTCACCAGTCATTGAATTTATATTGAAGATTTTATTTTTAGATGTTCACCTCAGCAGCACAACATCTGCAAAATATACATAATATATAGCAAGCTGACATTAAAATATACCCACTCCAATAACACCTATACTTAATCAAACCCAAATGGTCCAGATACCAGATGTTTTGTTAATTTATCTTATTTTATGCTTCATGTTATACAGTCTCTTAGCTTGAGCCAATCAGGCATGATTCAATTCCACTTGGAGATTCAAGATTCAAAGAGAGAATGAATCAATTTGACCATGCAACTCAAAACCTCAGGGCAGACTGATTTGATTCAAGAGACTTTGAGATCTGGTTTAAAATATATATATATGCAAAGATAAATATAAGCGTGCTTGGGATAAAATTGGATTTTGATTACACTTGGTGGCAAACTAGTCCAAACAGACCAAAACTGATTTGTATTGTTCTTATTGTCAACAAAGAATATTGCATATGTCAAAGATATGATTACAGTTTGCAAGAAAGTCCACTTCTTCTCAATCTTAATAAAAAGTATTCTGCAAAATATCAGCTGGCAAAACCATGATGGTTTTCAGATTTCAATAAATATGATCCTCTCTGATGATGACCATGTCTCCCAGAAGATCTCAAAATAGAATGTAAAAGTAATAAATGTCAAATACCATGTCTTAATGAATGAAAAAGAAGGCATGTTCTCTGACTGTGAAACTAAGTGAAAGGAGAAGGATGTAAAAGAGCTGAACGAAAGTTCTTGTGCAGTGCAGCAGATGAATACATGCAGGAAAAGAAAAGTATAAGTTTAATTGTTAATGGATTGTATTCAGAAGATAGTGACTGGAATCATTTGGTTAGTTTTGGTTAGCATTTATGAAAGTAAGAATCCACACTGGCCCATTGTGCTGTTTGTGCAAATAGGAATAGAGTCTATCAAACATGGTAAAGCCACTGGATTCTACTGCTTGATTCCAAGAGCAAGGAATTTCCCCCACTTGCAACTACGCCATGTGACGACTCTTGGCTCTGAAAAATGGCAGGAATTGAAGTCTGCTGACCATATGAACAAAGTGATCTTCAGTGGCAAAAGAGATCTGCCATTTTCTTGGCAATCACCGTCACAGCCTTAACATCAGCCAGGTGCTGTTAAGTCTATTGCTGAAAGGGGAGATGAACTACGGTCAGAGATGTTGTATAGGCCCATCAATAGGCATCTATTTTCTGCTGTGCCATAAATGTCAACTTCCATAGACTCACTCACTTATTCAGGGCTTCGCTGAAGGTTAAAAGGCCTAGGAGTTATTTTATAAGCCTGGCTTGACACTTATTATTGCCTCTGACCACACACACTAATATAAAGTTGGAACTTTGTAATAAAAGAAGAAAATAGGTTGCCTGCCTTTAAGTCGATATTTTGCACCACTGACACAAAATAACATTTCTTGATGTTTGAATGAAGCAGCTTTCAAAAAAAAAAAAAAGCTTCTGCAAAATACTTCCGCAGCAGAGATTTTTCTTCCTTTATAATCTTGCTTCCCTACCTCATTCCAAGCATCAGATTTGCAACCTGCATTATGATTTTATGATGCACAAAGTGGAAAACTTTCCAAAATGTCAAATTTTGAGAAAGATTACTATGAATAATGTATCTTGATACAGCTTTGCCAAACTGTTTCGTAACACATACATTTGTAATTTCCTAGCCCTGAATTTACTGAGAAGTGACACTAATGTGCTCATGTTGCTCACATTTGTTTACAAATGGAGGTAGTCAGGCTTGGATTTTCACACACAAGTGTCCAGACACTAAGGTGCCTTGCCTGAGAGCATTAGCAAGAAAGGGAGGGAAAAGAAGTATGTTGGGTTAAAAATTCATAAAGAACATTGCTTTTTATTTCAAAAGTCAAAGGAGCCAAAGCTTCTTTGTGGTGCCCAGGGAAACAGGAAGTTCAAATATTGTGAGCAGGTCAGAGAAAGCGATTCCAGACTGAAATTTATTCATACTCAATGTTTATAGTCTGCTGGATGAAACAGCTTGGGATAAATGTTCTCTGGACATGATAATATTGTTAGTATTTATTATTTGTTAATATGGGAAAGTTATATAGTTCCCAAAATATTAAAAATGGAAAAAGCAAGATAGTAACCACAATCAAATACAATTCAGAAATAGTACAGATAAAAGGCAGTAACTCCGAACAGTGTGGGCTCTTCAAATCAATTACTTTAAAACTATAAAAGTACATGGTGCAAATATACATTGATTGGAGACCAGGCATTTGGAGCTTGTTTTTCCCTACCGCTCTCTCCCTTAAAATTTCATAGTGGGAGAACTGTATCAAAAATCAAAAGAAGATTGACCAGATGCTGCTTTTTCAGATCCAGCAGTAAGATTAGAGAGGAGGGAGCAGTTCACTTATGAAATGCACTGTTAAGAAAGTGTTACATGAAACTGTTAGATTGGCGCAGGGGAAAAGAATACGCGAGCAGCGAGTGGTCCGTTCAGCACTTTATTAGAGAGAATCAGAACAGCTGACTGTGTTGCTGGGCTCGCCTTATAAAGGGAGTCGGCAGGCAGGCAGGCCGGCCAATGACAGATCTTCAAATCTCCCGCCGGTGGACTAACCAATCCGGCGGGGATGCCCATATAAGGACATAACACCCTTCCCCTCCTAGTTCTTAGTCTGTTTCTCCATTGGTCACGTACGTGACATAGTCGCACAGGTAGGCGGGGCACCTCCCCGTCCTATCTGACCTGCGCAGATCACTTCTTGCCTCACTGTCGACCCATGCAGACAAGGCTCTTGTCTCTCCCAGTTCCTTCCTTGGAACCGTCTGGAACTCAGCCGTTGAGTATGCAGGCTCCGGCCCAGCACCTCTGGCTGGGTTCTTGGGACTCCCTGGCAGCCCCGGGGAATGATGCCTCGGCTGCTGCAACTCGCTGTTGATCAGGACTGGACGCCAGGAACCCGGTAAGTCGATGATTCTTTTCCCTTCGCTCTGTGGCTGGGTTTCGGCGCTGGAGGCATTCGCTGTCATCCGGGTCCTCGCGTTCCGATGGTGGTAGTTGGCCTGCTCCGCTGGTGTGGAGTGGCCTGACCTTGCTGGGGTGTCGGAGGTCCACCCCGTCTGGGTGTTGTAGGCCTACCTTGTCTGGGTGAGGTAGGTCTGCCTGGACTGGGTGTTGTAGGCCCACCTTGTCGGGGTGGCACAGGCCTACCTCATCTGGTCATGGTAAGCCTACCTCATCGCGGTGGCGCAGGCCTACCTCGCCTGGTTGTGGTAAGCCTACATCGTCAGGATGGCACAGGCATACCTCATCGGGGTGGCGCAGGCCTACCTCGTCTGGTTGTGCTAAGCCTACCTCATCAGGGTGGCACAGGCTTGCCTCATCTGAGTGGTGTAGGCCTACCTCGTCAGACTGGTTTTCGCTGTTTTCGCCGCTTTCCCTCCACCTTTTCTGGAGCTGGTCGACATGACGTTTGACGATCTGCCCGTCTCTCAGCTCCACTTGGTACGACCTCGGGCCCATTGTTCTGCTGATCACTCCCTTCAGCCACTTCGGAGGCTCGCGGAAATTGAGAGCATAGACCGGGTCTCCCATGGTGAAGGTGCACGGTGGCTGGGTTGTGCTCGCTGGTTCTTGGGGGTTGTACTGGGGGTGTAGCCAGTCCAATGGTGTCCTCAGCTTCCTCCCCATAAGTAATTCGGCTGGACTTCTGTGTGTGGTGGCGTGCGGGGTGATATGCTGCATGAAGAGGAATTTATCAATCCTCTCCTGCCAATCCCCGGTACCCATCTTGGTGAGGGCTTCCTTGGTGAGCCTCACCATCCTCTCAACTTGTCCATTTCCATCTGGCCTGTATGGGGCAATGAGGGCATGGCGGATGCCCAGCTCGGCCAGGAACGATTCCATCGGCTTGGCAGTGAGCTGTGGCCCGTTGTCCGACACCAGGACATCCGGAATGCCGTGTATGGCGAAGAGCCTGCGCAGGGCCTGGATGGTTGCCTCGGTGGTGATGGTGGGCATTTGGATGACCTCAAACCACTTGGAGAATGCATCCACTATGATGAGGAGGTATTTGCCTGCCATAGGCCCCACAAAGTCGATGTGGATGCGGAACCAGGGAGCACTAGGCATCTCCCATTCTGTGGGTTGGGCTTGTGCTGGTGCTGGTCTGACCTCCTGGTATGGGGCGCATCTGGAGACCCAATGTTCAATGTCCTTGTCCAGGGCAGGCCACCAGACGTAGCTTCTGGCCAGCGCCTTCATCTTCACAATGCTCGGGTACCCGATGTGAAGGCTGTTGCCCCAGAGTAGGCAGCCCTTCATGGTTGAGAGTTCTTGCTGCTTTCTTAAGAAAGGGCTGAACTCTTCGCCCACTTTTTCTGTTGGCCAACCCCTCAGGACCCAGGACATGACTTGCCTGAGGGTCTTATCCTTCATCATGTGGGCTGCCATGTCAGTGGAAGATACTGGGCACCGCAGGTCTCTGTCGATGTGGAAAAGGCCAAGGGTGGGTGTGGGGTCTTCTACCGGTTCCTGCGTTGGGCACCTACTGAGGGCATCCGCATTACTGATGGCTTTACCGGGTCTGTGTGTGAGAGTGTACGAATACCCGGCGAGGAAAATGGCCCAGCGTGTCATCCTGGGTGACATATATGTCGGTGTTTGTTTGTCGCCTGCGAATAGCCCGAGGAGGGGCTTATGGTCAGTGATGATTTCGAATGCCCTCCCATAGAGGTATTCGTGGAAGCGCTTGATGCCAGCCACGGTGGCCAAGGCTTCCTTTTCCAGCTGGTTGTAGTTCCACTCAGCTGCTGCCATAGTCTTAGAGAAGAAGGCGATGGGGGCTTCCATGTTGTTGGGCAGTCGGTAGCTGAGGACATCCCCGACTCCATATGGAGATGCACCGCAGGTCAATACCAGCGGAAGCATCTCATGATACTGTATCAGCATGCTGTCCGAGAATAGGAGCCCCTTGATGTTCTTGAAAGCGGATTCTTCGGCTCTACCCCACTTCCAAGGGGCCGCTTTTCCCAGAAGGCAATGGAGTGGCTCAGCAACCGTGGCTTTCTGTTTAAGGAAAACGCTATAGAAATTTAGCAATCCTAAGAAAGCCTGAAGCTCTGGCTTGTTTTGGGGGGCTGGAGCTTCATGAATCACCTTGACCTTAGATTTGGTGGGGTGTATGCCAGTGCTATCTATTAAATAGCCCGGGAACTTGATCTCCTGGACCCCAATGATGCACTTGTCTCTCCTCACATGTAGACCTTCTCTTGGAACCGCTTCAGGGTGAGTCTAAGCCATTCCAAGAGTTGAGATCTGGAGGTGCCGGAGATTAGTACATCATCAAAGTACAGCACCACCCCTGGAATGCCTTGGAGAAGGCGCTCCATCATTGATTGAAAAATGCCAGGGGCTGAGCTGACTCCAAATTGGAGGCGGTTGCATTTGAATGCGCCCTGGTGGGTGACAATAGTCTGAGCCTCCGCAGTCTTTTCGTCGACTGGCAGTTGCTGGTAAGCCTGGGCCAGGTCCAGTTTTGCAAATATGGTCCCACTCCCGAGTGAATGCAACAGATGTTGCACCACTGGGACTGGGTATGCGCTCTGCTGTAATGCTCGGTTAATGGAACATTTATAATCAGCGCAGATGCGCACAGATCCATCCTGCTTCATTGGGGTCACAATGGGGGTCTCCCATGCAGCATGATCGATTGGTTCCAATATGCCTTGGGCAATCAGTTTATCCAACTGAGCGTCTACCTTAGGCCGAAGTGCAAATGGAACCCTGCAAGGCTTGAGCCAAATTGGGGTGATTGAGGGATCTAAATTGAAAGATATGGGTTTCCCCAGGAATTTACCTAAGCTGCCATCGAAGATGTCCTTGAACTCTTCGAGGAGCTTGTCAAGTTCATCCTGCCGAATCTGATGGATTCCTCTGATTGAGAGCCCTAGAGGCTCAAACCACTCCACTCCAAGCAGGGTCGGGCAGCTGTCCTTGACGATGGTGATGGGTAGGTCGCCCTTGAAGCCGTGGTAACTGACACTCAGTGAAGCTCTCCCCAGGACCCCGATGGGGTTTCCACCGAAATCGACGAGCCTTGCATGAAGCGGCTGCAGTTGGCTCTTTGAGATTTGCGGTTTCAGCTTTTTGAGATGCTACCAGTCCATGATGGAGTAGATTGAGCCCAAATCTACTTCCATGGCACATGGAGTCCCTTCCACGTGCACAGTCACGATGAACTTTGTAGCATTGTGGTCATCGGTGTGGGCAATGGTGGTTTGGTGGACCGCTCTGCTTCGCGGGTACCCGTCTCCCTTGCGCCTTGGTTGATAGGACCATTTGGATGTCCTCTGGTGATCGCGGTTTTCCAGCTTGGCTTTCTCCTGGACTGGTTCTGGAGCTCTGCAGGCCTTAGCGATGTGGCCTTTTCGTTGGCAATGTTGGCAGGTTGCATCGCTCCACCGACATCTGGCTCTCACGTGGTTGCCGTTGCAGTTGGCACAGCTCTCCCCTCGGTCGCCATTTTGTGTGGCTTCACATTTTGGTGGCCTGGAGACCATTTCCTCATCCGACTCGGATCCTATGGTGGATTCTCCGGATGAGGTCTGGGGAGCTTTCTTGCCACCTCTGATGTTTCTGCGGCTGTGGCCTCTTCAATCACGTCTTTTAGTGAGACCTTTCTCCTGCTCAGCAACTTTCTCTGCAGGGAGATGTCCCGCATCCCAAAGACAATGCAATCTCGGATGGCGTTGTCCACGTGATCTAACTTGCAGTTGGCAGCCAACTTCCACAGTGCAGCCACGAAGTCCTTTATGGATTCGCCCTCCTGTTGGTTCCATTGGCTGAAGGTGAATCTGTTTGCCATCGGTGTGCCAGTTGGGGTGTAGTGTTCCTGGAGAACATCTTGGAGGTCGCTCCACACCATGGTCTCGATGTCCTGGAGTGCCACGAGGTCGATGGCCACCTCCAGGACTGCTGATCCGCAATGTGCCAGGAACAAGGCTCATTTGCAGTTGTCCTCTAGGTCTTCATAGCCGTTGCCAGTCAGGAATTGGCAGAACCTAATCATATAAGCTTTCCACTTCTCCTGATCGAGGTTGGATGGTGCCAGTGAGATTTGTGGTGCTGCCATGGTTCTCGTGCTATCAGCTCCAGCTCAGTGACTTGCTCTGTTGAGTTGGGCTGGGTGGCGATCGTGCCATGAGGTTCTTCGCTGTGGTTCTTGAAATCCTTCATCACCAGTGTTAGATTGGCGCCGGGGAAAAGAATAAGCGAGCAGCGAGTGGTCCGTTCAGCACTTTATTAGAGAGAATCAGAACAGCCGACTGTGCTGCTGGGCTTGCCTTATAAAGGGAGTCGGCAGGCAGGCCGGCCAATGACAGATCTTCAAATCTCCCGCAGGTGGACTAACCAATCTGGCGGGGATGCCCATATAAGGACATAACAGAAACAAACCTAGAATCTGGACAGTTCCCAAAGAAAGTTAGTTTGTCCCAAACGTAGTAAAAAGTTTTAACATAAGAATGCTTCTCAGTTGTTTGAATTTTTATTCTGTACTTCAGATGTTTTCCACTGTTGTACATTTCATACTCTTATTATTACTTGTGTTCTAATGATATCTTGTTCCACACTGTATTATAATATACGCTTGATTTTTTAAAAAATCTATGTTTTCACTGTACCTCTTGAGTTTTGTGTATCCGGGGTGTACTTCCTACTCTTGTGCCATATATATGCTTGCAATAACCAATCCATTTAGTAACTTTGCCATTTGGTTTTGGACTAAGTGAACTTTCAAACCATCTTCAGTCCAACCTGATCAAAGGGATTCCTAGCCAGTTACATTAGTTGTACCTCCCATTATAGTAGTGGATCTAAAAGCATTTTACAAGGATTTGCAAAATACAACTGATATCATCGCCATCATCACTACCATTATATCATTACTGAGGATAGCTGAAAATTGAAGAATCAAAAATGGATGGTTCAAGGAGTAGAGTGTAGAGTGTTCCTTTTTCTTCCTTTCCTCCTTCAACTCCACATGCTTGGTGTCCATTGTACTGCTTGATTTTCTTCTAAAGCTTTACATTCCAAGGCCTGGATTTCTCCAAATAGCTGGTGTCTCCCTTTTGGGAGTAGTCTGGATTAATTAAGTAGTCTGGATGTTACTTAAGTAGTCTGGATGTTACTTAATGTTATTTAAACCAGGGGTCTCCAGCCTTGGCAACTTTAAGCCTCGTGGACTTCAACTCCCAGCAAAGCTGGCTGGGGAATTCTGTGAGTTGAAGTCCCCCAGGCTTAAAGTTGTCAAGGTTGGAGACCCCTGATTTAAACCATGTAAGGATGAACATTGGTTTGGTTGCAGCACTAGTGTGCTACTGAATTCCTGCTTTTACAAAAATAATATTAAAAAGCATTTTGGGATGGAAAGGAGCAGGCAGAACTTATCCTGTTTTTCCCCAGGAGTGTTGCATCCATCCCAGCTTTATAGGTAATCAGTTCTGCCTACAAATGTGCTGTAATACATCTACGTTTGCTTTGAGCTATTCTGAAAATTATGCTCCAGTACTTACTTTTTGACTCTTAATTCTTATGGTAGCTAGATTGACTCAAATGACTCTAATATTTTCCACTGAGTAGTAGTAGTTCATTTTTAATACTTCTCTATAAAACCCCATCCTGCAACAGGAAGCTAACACAAAATGATGTCAGCTAAGGCATTTTTCTCTGTTGTTAGCTTTAAAGCAGTTTGGTAGGTTTGGGGCATACATGTCTGTCTACTACATGTATGCCTGAAACGGTACATTCCTTCTCAGGATTTTGCCATAGTTATAAAAAAAAAAGTCACATTATTATCAATGTGATTTATTTATTCATTCCCCCATAGATCAAGGCAAATTGTTTGCAAAGAAATATGGAGGAAACTGGAATATTTGGTTCTGTGGTTCTACCCCAGAAGAAAAACACTAGGTAAATCCTAGAGGGTATCCATTTCAACATAGAATTCATATCCGTTTTAAGCAAAATTATTGGATCAGACTTTAATGGCACAAGTAAATTAAGTTGATTAGATCCTGATCGTATATATTTAATTTGAATAGTGGCAAAATTCCTAATCAGTCTTCTTATGCCCTATGTAACAGGCATTTTAATCAGTATTCTGATCAATATTTTTTAAAGAAAACAATTTTATTAGATTTGCTTTCTGTCAAACAGAAATGTTTTACTAGATTTGCTTCTATGTAAGAATCAATTCTAAGCTTAAACTCTGTCAAGATGCTAGAGAAAATGCATTCATAATATGATGAGCATTAAGAACTTCAAATATTATTCAGTCACACCCTCCCCTACACAAAATTTCAGGTTTATATTTAAATAAATGATCAATTTAAAGCTAAATTTCAAAAAATACTAGGTTACTAAGATATTTTTCTATCCCTTCAAGTCACTGTTGATTCTAGTAACTGCCTGGACAACTCTATGCAATATTCAGAAGTAGTTTGCCCTTGCCTGCTTCCCAGGGTTAGAAGCTAGTGTTTGGCTCAAGGTCACCCAGCTAGCTTCATGCCTAAGGCAGGACTACAACTCATAATCTTCCAAATTCTAACCTAGTGTCTTAACCACTACACCAAACTGGCTCTCTTGTTTACTAAGATACCGAGCATTTTAATTATTTGCAAAAAAAAAAAAAAAAAAACCTACATTACCAGAATTAACCCTAGAACACCTGAAAAAAAATCTGATTGTTGGCTGAAAATTAGGGAATGAATATTGCAAAAGGGGAGATTATAGGAATGACCTTAGTCTTTAAGCATAAAAAGGAAATCTTGAAGCCTTTCTAAAATACTCCTTAATCTTCTGTCAAATGTAAGAGGGGCAGAAATTAATTTCAGAGAAATGCTACCAAGCCTGGTGGTGGGATATTGTCATGTGAATAAAGGATCTAAGCAGAAATCCATGACAGCAGCTTCATATTGGGCCACATTTTCCTAACACTAGAAAATAAAATATAGAGAGAATAACTTACTGAAGAAAACAAAGATACAGAATTCTGATCTAAATGAATTGTCAATAACTTTTTAAAAACACTTCAAGTTATAACTGTCAATTTTGACACTTATTATTTTTATAGAGGATAAAGATTAAGCCAGTGAATAAGAGTCATCCAGAACAAGGTTACCAATCAGGGATGCAAATATCTGGACGCCCACTAGACAACATCCAATGCAGAGGTGAAATGCTCCTGGATTGGATCAGATCACCCAATCGGGTAGCGATTTTTCCCTGTGGTTCAGCAATCCGGTAGCAATTGCCACCCGGGTTTTGCACATGCACAGAAGGTTTTGCGCATGTGCAGGTGTGCATGCACACGTGACATGCGTGCGCTTCTGAACCGGTAAGGAAGGTAAGTAGATTTCACCCCTGATCCAAGGTACCCAGAAACCTTTTTGCTGTCATCTAAAACCAGCTCTATTAGTCATATTCCTCCCATTGCTGGCCACCCTACAGGGCAGATAGAAAGGGTGGGGGGGACTTGCCAGCAACCATGTTATATTGAATAATCCTGAAATCATGAATAGCTCTAACTAAATAGAGAAATTTTTAAAATGTAAAATAAATTAAATTAAGTAGTAGAGCAAAGATTAGTAAGGAAGCAAACTTTATTTTGATTTGTCTAATACTTGCCCCAAAGGTTTAAATTTTTAAAAACATGGAAGATATTTAAAGAAATTGCCTGGCAATCTTTGTAAGTTATGAAATCAGAATCTAAGATTGACTTTCTCAGTAAGATATTCTCTGGGCTTCTGAACTTTGTGAGAGCTTGAGTTACCAAAGCAAATGAATGGTGACCACTTTTGAAGAGCTTTGGCTGACGATTAGCTAAGGTTTTTAAAAGAAAATAAACAAAGCACTTATTTTTCTTTCTGTCTTATATTAGTTTTGTTAGATCAACAGAACCTTAATTCTAAAGCCCTCATAGTGAATAATTGGCCATTCCTGCACTGGGCACCCATCACATCTCCTTAATATAATTGAGGCAGAAAAACCTGATTTGACTTAAAGAAAAAAGAAACCATGTTTTGTTGTTCAGGTCAGCCTTTTCTGGCATGTAATACATTTAACAGTTATTCCATACTTCTTTGTTTCCATTCTGTGTGCATAATAGTCCCTGTCTATACCTTCCTAAAGAGTGCCCAGACTGTTTTCTTAGGCCACTGCTTGTTTTCATTGAGTTATCTAATTATGCCTAGAGCTTTTTCCCAGAGTTGTTACACTTAATTTAGAACCCACCAATGCATGAGATTAGTTCAAATGATTCTTTCAAATGGGCATTGCTTTGCTTTTGTCAACACTGAGTATTATCTGCTAGTGAGCAGCCCATTCACCTGGTTTTGCAAAGCCCCTATGGAATTTCCTCCTCTAGATCTTCCTATAGCTACTACACATCCTTCTCCAGGAGACTGAGAAAAACACCAGCATTTAGCCAATGTATCATTTATTCTCCTCCCATATTGAAATGTAATCTGTTCTCACCCAGAATCGATTTTCTTTTCATCAGACTCACTTACATTAGTGGTTTCAGATTCAGGGTTGATCTTCGCTACTCAACCCTACAGCATGTTCCTCTCCTCAACCTTTTCAATATAAACTTTCTATCGCTTATTTCTTCAACTTCTTCCACCAACAGACCACATTTTGTTTTTTTACTGATTGTAGACACAGTTTATTTCCTGGTTCGGGTTTTGGTTTGCTTGGAATATTTTGTAGCCACCTCATCCTTCCGATACAGTAATCTCAGGCCAAGCGCACAGCATATTCAATTATATTTGGTAAGACAAACCAAGACTATATATTCACAGCTCCAATGGTAACCTGCTCCTTATAGGCAGTCTGCCACTTCTTTCTCGAGCTTTTGGAATAATACACCAGTAGAAAGTAGATTATGGCCAGTGGTGGGATGCTGCTGGTTTAACAACTGGTTCAGTGATTTCGCACTTTGTGCGTGTGCAGTTTTTACAAATACTAACCTTCTGTGTTACCACTTGGGAATAACACAAGGCGCAACAATCCGCTCTTCCACACCAATCAGCTGAGAAGATAAAGGTAAGTAAAGTGCAGGAGTGGGTGGGTGGGCTGATCGTCAGAATAAACCAGTTTGCTCCTAGCTGATCATCGGAGCTACCGGTTTGCCTGAACTGGTCCGAAATGGTAGAATCCCACCCCTGGTTATGGCACCTGTATGCTAGCTACAGACATTTATTTAAATAGTGTGTTAACAAATTTACAACTCTAAGCCTTCTTTGACACTGAAGTCACAACCTTCTTCCATTGAAAGACAGAAGATATCAAAAGGAGGAGGCATTTCTTTATTGCAAAGTAGTTATTGGCTAGAGATTCTTGGAAAAGCAAAGACTTTAGAAAGAGGGTTCCTGATAGCACCTGCAATTCAGGTACAATTCCCCCAATACTGAAGCCTGGTATCAGTATGGTAATGCTGTCAGGGAAAGTAAAGGTAGACACATCAAAAATATTTCATTTTTTCATTCAGTTCCTATCCTCTGTGCCCCTATTCCTTTGTTTGTTTCTTCAGTGTGTGTACAATTTAATGCTTTGGTGTGCAAACCTCAGTATCATACAGCTTGGAATAACTAGTCTATGTATTAATTATTTTTATCCCCCCTTTATTTTGGATCAAGTCGAGGGAGCATACATATCAGTGCCACCATTTCCTATTTCCCCCACAACAAGAATATAGCGAGTAGGGTTGGGAAGAGAGAGAAAGAGAGCCTTGCGCAAAGTCACCCATACAATTTTATAAAGGCAACACACTTGTCTAGCAGTTTGTTTGTTTTTTGTTAATTGACAGTATTGATTTGAAACATCAAATCAACAAACAAAATGTGTTGTTTTAGCACACTAATACCTTCATCTGGTCTGTCGGGGGGGGGGGTTGTTGTATTTACTGTTGTATGAAACAGCAGTTTTATCATAATCTGAACAGCTCTTTAGCTTGCATTATTTACATTTTAATAAAAGTAAATAATAGCTTTTCTTTTTAAACAAAGTTTGATTTTGTTCATCTCTGATGAGATTGTCCTATTTGCCAAGGAGGGAAAGACAAGATTAATAATTATAATAATTTAGTCAGTTGCCTCTGTTGTATTAGCCTGCTGTTGTAGTGCAGAAAGAAGCAGAAAAAGAACCAAGAGTACTATCACTATTTATTGTTACATCCCCATCATAATACCAATAATAATAGTGCAACCACTCCTCATTCCATAGTCCCAAATGCTCTTTGAAAATAGTCTTTTCAAAGACTATTTTCAGCTTTTTGTTAAGAGTGTGGGCACATAGATAACAGAACAATGTAACAGAAATGTAGTATGTATACTATGTAAATAAATAGCATAACCATTGTTCAACACAGCAAAGCAAAACAACTCTATGTGCTTAGAGCTAAGTAGTGGACTAAACTCCCCAGCCAGCCTTAAATATTAAAGGTTTGAAGCTGGAGTGGATTTGTTTTCCACTACAGTAGTGTCCCCTCTTGTACATCTTTATTCTATTCTTTCTAAAGCCTCTAGACCAGTGGTCACCAACTGGTGGTCCACGAGAAAATTTTGGTGGTCCACAGAAAAATTATTTGCATTTTTTATATTGCACTAAATCAGGGGTCCTCAAACTACGGCCCCTGGGCCAGATACATGCAATGAACGTTTGTGTTGCTGCAGAGAGTCTCCCCCTTTGGGGTCTTTTTGTGCTGGTTAGAGGGGGGCAGAAATTCTGACTTGGTGTCTGCTTCAGACTCCTGGTACAAGGCTTTGGGTGAAAGCTGGAGGGAAGTGCCACTGGTGGTGAAGAGCCAGAGGGCCTTGTTCCAGTGAGACTGCATCAGGGCCTGGAACTGGCTGACCATCTCAGCCCACTGAGCCTGCAGGCACCGATACATGGCCTTGCACTCCCGCAGGTCTTCCCTCTGCTTGGAAAGCCTATGCTCGTAGTCCTCACTGAAGTGCTTCTGCTGAGCCTCCTTCTTGGCCAGATCCAAATTGAACTGAACTGTTTTGCCAACTCTTTCTCGTGGTGACTGCTTAGCTCCAACAACTGCTTCCTGTTAGGGCCCTAAGGAGCCCGGGCAGGCAGGCAAGGAGAAGCTGGGAGGGGAGGGGCAAGTAGAGGCCGGCGAAGCACCCCTCAATGTGAGTGACATCAAGTTGGCCATGACCACCCAGTCACATGACCACCTAGCCACAGCCACCCAGCCGGTCAATAGGCAGATCATATAAGTGGTCCGTGGGATTTAAAATTATGAATGTAGTGGTCCCTGAGGTCCAAAAGGTTGGTGTACCCCTGGTCTAGACTCTCACATGAAGAAGAGTAAAATGCCTCACTTAAGGGACACATTATTATATGGAAGGAAACTTTGATGTGATCTGTAGTCCTTGATGCTGGATGGCTTGATCTCCATCAGTCATATCTTCCCATCCTTACAGTACATAGATTCAGACCTCTATTTGAAAGACACTGAGCCTAAAATTTTTGAAGCCTATCAAGTTGCATCTCACAACTGAAAATAATAAAAAAAAAGAACATACAAGTGTAGTAGTACAGTATATACATAATGTAAAAATGGGGAAAGTGATATTATTGTTACTCTATTTAACCAACCTATTACTTTTAGAGGGGTCCATTTTTTCCAAGTTAAAATTTCCTGTGATGTTCAAAACTGTCTGAAACTCTACCCATAAGGTGCCCCTCTGCTAAAGGAAGTCAGCACAACTTATCAAATCTATTTTTGATTCTTGCTTTGTGTTAAGTGCCCATTCCTTATGATTCATTGGGCCTGCAAGCTTTTACTATCAGCGTATTTATTTCACCCTCTAAATGAAATCCAATTTGATGCTATTAATATTAATGCACAAGATAATTCTGATAATGAATTAATAAAACACTTAGGCTCTCAATATGCTCTTTGCTTTTGCCATTTAATGATGTTTTTCACTGGGTGGAGGAAGAGGAGGCAGAAAGATAATCAGCTGAATGAGGAGCCTGAAAATTAGAAGCCTCTTCATTGTTTTAGCTTTCTGCTTTAATGGCAATCGATGGCATTGATTTTGGACTAGAAAGGTATTTACTACATCTTTACTGTGTGCTACAATCCCTATTTAGATTCCTGAAGTATCGCTGGGATGTTACACATGCTTAAAGTATTTTAATTGCTTGCAAGAAGCAGAGTCAGGAATGTGAAATACATATGTCAAACCTTTACCATTTGTTACTTCTCCCATCAATGAAATGCTTACATTTTTTTAAAAAAATGAAAGCCATAAAAGATGGCATTATTACACAGTAATGGTAGATACTCAAAGATTTAGTTTCTCTTTCAGAAAAAAGGAGTGTCTTTGGTAACCTCATTATTATAAAAAAAATTCTGCATCCATTTCTTTCAGATATGTTATACAAGAGCTTTGTACAAAACCTTTTCCAACTGGATGCCTTCCCGAGTATATTGAACTACAAATCACATCATGTTCAGCAAGGCATGGTGGGACTCATGGACCACACCTCTAAACAGCAGCAAGTTAACTACTTTTTCGCAGTTTTGCCGAGGGGGACCAGTTGTGTTTCTCTCACTCCCCAAACATCCTATTGTTGTACATTGATTTTTTTAAAAATCTGTTTTATATAATTTACTCAATGTAAATTGAGAGATCAATTTACTCAATGTATAATTTACTCAATGTAAATTCAGAGATCTGAAACAGCAATTATTCTCAGGACTATTTGCTCCAGTTCCCAAATCCATTAGTGAGGTTTATCATGTTAACTCTGCCCATGAGATGAGACCATGTGGATCTGTGCAGCAGAAGCAGAAGCAGAGAAGCTACAGATGTTTATTCTCCTCCCATTCTGGGAATTTTGGAATTTTATCCTTCCTGTGTACAAAGGAAATTTGAATATTTTTGTTTTTATGAAATGGGATTGCTGACATCCTTAAAATTGTTATGAGGTTGGCTCAACTATTAATATCAAATTTATTTTCCAATGTTAGGGTTTGGAAGAAAAATGAATTATTTTGCAGTTAAAACAAAAGACTTAATCTCAAACAATTGGGATTAGCACCCTGGAGGGTGGTATGTTGTGGGTCCCATTCAGTGGTGAAATGTAAAATTTGTTAGTACCGGTTCTGTGGGCGTGGCTTGGTGGTGGTGGGGTAATGTGACTGGGTGGGCGTGGCCAACTTTTTTTTTTAACTTTTAAAACCATTTTTTCTACAACCTCTTCGGCTAAAGAGGTTGTAAAAATAATATTTTTAAAAGCCTCTGACAATCCCAGCTGAGTTGCCTGATCGGCAGAGGCTTTTTTTCTTTTAAAAGCCTCTGGGGATTTCAGCTGAGTTGCCTGAGTGACAGAGGGTTTTTTTGTTTTAAAAACATTTTTTTTACAACCTCTTTGGCCGAAGAGGTTGTAAAAAAAAATGCTTTTAAAAGCCTCTGCTGATCAGGCAGCTCAGCTGGGATCGTCAGAGGCTTTTAAAAGCATTTTTTCTACAACCTCTTTGGATGAAGAGGTTGTAGAAAAAATGCTTTTAAAAGCCTCTGACGATCCCAGCTGAGCCCCACGATCATCAGAGGCTTTTTTTTTTTACTTTTAAAAGCATTTTTTCAGCCAAAGAGGTTGTAGAAAAAATGCTTTTTTTAAAAAAAAAAGCCTCTGATGATTGCGTGGCTCAGCTGGGCATGGGGGAGGCAGGGATTTTTGCTACCGGTTCTCTGAACCACCCGCCTCCATCGCTACCGGATCGGGTGATCCGGTCCGAACCAGGATCATTTCCCCCTGGTCCCATTCTGATAAAGAGTTCCATCTGACGGGATTCAGATGACTACTTTTTCTGTTTTGGCTCCTGCCCTCTGGAACACCCCCCCCCCAAAAAAGTGAGGTTAACCCCATTCCTGTTAGCCAATCGGAAAGTCCTGAATATGTGGTCCTTCCCGCAAATTTGGGTATTCAAAGGGAAGTCTGCATGATGGTAATACTGTGTTTATATGATTCTGCCTTTCAATAGCTACCAAAATGTCACTTGGCTTACTAAATTAGTCAATGGGCCTGTAAATTCAGCCAGATGCTAGCTTTTATTCTGTCAGCAGTCCAGGTTCTCAACCGTATCCAGGACAAAATGTCAAGTGTTGGGTTTAACCTTTAAGTTTCTGAACAGCTCTAAATTAGATAATTAATGAATGACCTGAATTAAATGATTATCCATGTTATCCATCATATACTTATGCTTCCACCAAATTGGATCATCCTTATGCTCTCTTTCATATCAAGCAAGAACTTCTGCAATTATCAAAGTCTCAATAATAACGTATTTTGCTTCACATTTTAGTCTGCTCCTCTCCCTTTAGAATTATTACTTTTAATTCTATTATTTTTGAGAATTTATTTAGTTATTTTATATGTAATTTAATGCTAGTTTAGAAAATTATTATTACAAGGGATATATAGAAATATAGTGGTAACTTCCAACTTTCTTCAGATACAAATATGAAATACATTAACCTCTTCCTCTAGAATCAACATTAGTACACAATATTTCTATAATCATAAATAGCTCTAATCATGAAATCCCCAAATTAATGTATTATTTCTTTCAGTTTCAAGTTCAAAAGTGGTTTCCAGGTAGAACCAAAGCTAGACATAATCTTTTCTTTGATCAAAGTAGTTACTTTCATCATCTCAGCCAGTTCTACCATCCATTCTTCTGCTCTTGTTTTCCTTTTCAGCAGTCCTAATTTTGGTCTTTTAAAAAAATAATAATAAAGCTTTTCTTTTCCTTTTTCTAATTCCTATTTTTCTGTTTCTTCATATTTTATCGCTTGTAGAAATTTAATAATTTGTTTAAAAGAAAGAAAGAAAGAAAGAAAGAAAGAAAGAAAGAAAGAAAGAAAGAAAGAAAGAAAGAAAGAAAGAAAGAAAGAAAGAAAAGAAATACATTGGTGTATGAACGTATGTACAGATTTGCTTGACATAAGGGTAAAGCAGGAAGGATGTGCTCCTACTTCTCCCACACTTGTTTTTGGAAGGGAACCAAAATCTCTAAATGTTAACTTCACAGATATAAAAAATGCAGACTTACATTTCATTGTCCTGTACTGCATGAGTGCCCACATTCTGGAGAGCCATGCTGCCCACAACTCAGTCTGTGCCCAGGCATATTTCATATTTATGCCTGTTTAATTGTATTTATATTATGCCCATCATTTATGCCCCGTCCCCCAATTTTTGCACTGAAGGACTGACTGGTATTTTAGCATTTTGGGATTCCTGTTGTTTAAATACCTTGTGTTTTTGTCTGCTTTGCAGTAATTACAGCCAATTGTAACAGATATTATATTAATGACAAAGGGCAGCAATGACAGATTTATGTCTCTGTAATTAGTTCTTCTATGCACACTCGAGACTAGAGGCCTAACATTTATTCACATTTGTTCTGAGGCCTGTAAATCTTAGCTGCATTTCACCCTACTGCCCTTCATGTTTAACCTTTCTGTTACTTAGAGAACTTTTCTTTTCCTTCCAATGCTGTCATACAGATTCTCTTGTGTCTTACAATTCATGCACAGAAACTTTGGGATAAATAATTATTGAAATGCCACATCCTGTGAGATGATGCATTGTCTTTTCATCTGCCCAATTCCATTTTCCCATGAAACCTTATTTGTTCTCTCTCTCATGTACATAACAGGGGTGGGATTCAGCTTATTCGGACCAATTCAGGTGAGCTGGTTGCTCCGACGATCAGCTGAGAGCAAACCGGTTCTCTCTGATGATCATGTAGGCCCGCCCACCTGCCCCTGCCCTATACTGACCTTCATTTTCATGTTTTGAAGCCCAGCTGATAGGGGCGGCACAAAGGAAATTTTTAGACCGGTTTGAAAACGAACTGCGCATGTGTGAAGCGTGCACTCAGCAAACCGGTTATTGCACTGATTGAATCCCACCACTGGTGCATAAGATTTTAAAGTCCATTTTCCTTACGAAAAATGTGGTTGTTCCTTGTAGGACTAATTTAGAATATTCTGGACTTTGATTCTTGTTTCTCAAAACAAGTTAGATTCCTTAAGCTCTGCTAATAAATATGTTTAAGTCTTGCTGCTAGGGATTAGCAAACCAAAATAAGGCTTTTACACTTTATAATCTGATCCAGCAAGTGTCTGGAACCTCCAAAATTGATAGTCACACAGTCATTCCCAGAAATAATGAGAAAGAACTGCACAGTCTAAGACTCTTAACACCCACCTTTTTAAACAATAACAAAAAACAGAGCTGTTTAATCAACTCTTAAAGCTTACAAAGTGTTGCAAATTGTTTGCCATCCCCATGCGCTCTCTTTCTGAGAACACTAACTGCAATTTCTTTTGGTTAACTTTCACACTGCAAGGATTCCAAAATTTGCTTCCATTGGGATTCTAGGCAGAAGTCATTTCAATCCATACATGAGACTGCAAAAATGGGAGGTTGCCAAACATCCAGCAAGCAACAGCCTTGGATGATTTGCGGGGACCATCAGCCATGCATGTTTGCTGACAGATGACTGACAAGTCACCTGCTTTTGCAATCCAGCGCAAGCAACAAGTACAAGAAAGGTTAGGGAACATCTGGTGGGCTCCATGTGGCAATTATATTTGGTTTAATAGGTCACAACTTTTAATACAATGTGTTAAGTTTTAATTATCTCTTCATAGTCTGTGTTAATTATCTTTTGGTTAACAAGTTTCTGCTTTTTTTAAACATTCCTTTATGAAGACGAAGACATGTGTACTATAAGAATGAAAAATCTACACAATAAATTACAAAGTAGCCCATACAATTGACACAGTCCTTTGTAGACTAAACATCTTGGGCCTGCTTCCATCTGGCGATTACATTAAAAACTCTGTCAATATCACTCACATTAGTCTTCTTTAACCTTCTGGAAGCCTAAAAGAACTACAGTGTGTCTGCATTAGAAATACTTACACAGAGACAACCAGTTTCCTACTATTCTAGAAATCAAAATTTGAATATACAGTTAACAATGGCTTTCAAGCATTGTTTGTTTGTTTGTTTGTTTGTTTGTTTGTTTGCTTGCTTGCTTGCTTGCTTGCTTGCTTGCTTGCTTGCTTGCTTGCTTACTTACTTACTTACTTACTAACTAACTAACTAACTAACTAACTAACTAACTAACTAACTAACTAATTCATTGATCAAATTTATTTGCCAGCCATTTTGTGATTCAAGGTGACTCTGGATGGCAGATAATTGTATTAATTATTGCTTGTTTTGTTTTAATTATTATATAATTAAAGTTGCCAATAATATAAGTTGCCAATAAAAATGAAATGTTTTGATCCCCTCTGTGTTGCAGTTTATTTGCAGTGGGGAAGCTGCTGACACTCCATGGAGTAAATATTCTGATTGTAATAAATTCAAATATTAGAATGCTCCTAAGACAACCTGGGGAAAAGATGGGAAACTGTCACTGTAGTCAGCATCAAAATTTTAGGAAGATCTAGGAACCAGAATTGTTGAGATTAGGCAGAATGTTTATTCTGGAATCCCTGGAAGGAAAAAAGGACATGAATTTAGGAACATTGTGACTGAAGAAAAGGATCAGTGCTGCTGAATGCTGTGCTAAAAAGACTGTCCAAAGTACAAGATTGATAAACAAGAGGGAATGAAGTGTAGATCTCTAGCTAAACATCTGAGACAAGGTTGATTCTTGACATGGGTCTGAAGAAGAAAGATAAAATTGGTCAGGAACATAGTGTGGGATCTTTAAAATCTATCAGTGTCAAACTGAGAAAAATGTCACAAACTGGAGGCAATCCAGCGCTACAGAAACCCTTAAAATACAAAATACACTATAATTTTAATGTGTGTATGTTGAAGAAATATGTCCATGTACAAACCAACACATATAAATAAAGTACGAACACTCCCAAGTTACTTTTGCTTGATTTTTTTTTAGCTTCGTTTCCTTTGTAACTCTACATTTTTTAGTTTTGGTTTTGATAGTTTTGTTCAATCGAAAGCAACATTTTTTTTAATGTCAGGGGAACAGTTAGATAGAGCTGATCTAAAGAGCTTCGCAAAAATAAAAACAACGGGAAGAGGTATTTCCTTTACATCTGCTCACTTAAAAAAATAAACCAGTTTCTTGTCAGACCATTTGGAGAATTTGTTTGGAGATTCTTTTTTTCCTTTTAGTTTTATTGCTAATATACTTCTGCATATCTGAGAAAAATCTCTTGAGTTTGCAGAATTTTATTTTATTCATTTTCTGCAGTTTTTTTTTATCCTGTTCTTCAAGCGAAAAAGTCATCCAGAGCGGCTTACAAAGATTAATAAAAGGCAGAATCTGCTCTCCAACTTCACAGGCATTACATAAAAGGTTTGGAAGGAAGAGGGGGGGAAAGAAACTCAATCCCTGCTTTTAAATATCACAGCGTTGTTTTGAGGTACTTTATTTTACTTTTAAACTGAAAGATATTGGACCACCCAACTCTCAAATCAGAGCATTGCCAGAATGGTTTATCCCACCATTTCAAGGATTACAATAGTTGTTAAATAGGGTGCTTATTAAAACATTTACTCACAACTGTTATTGAGCCGGGTGCTTTTTAAACTGTCTGCACACACTGAAAAATTAAGATGTTGATCAAAAGAAAACTGTGTTAGTTGAATGTATATTTAATTCATTTTGGTAGGGTCAAGACATCTGACTTCAGTATACAACAGGTATTCTCTCTCTCTCTCTCTCTCTCAGCAAAATACAATGGTAGTGTGATGAACTTTGTGGTAGGTATGGAATGTTTTTTCAAAGTTTGCATTGTATATTTAACAGGCAACTGTGTTTAAATTTGGGTTCTAATCTGAAATATAATCTGAAAAACAATCAATCCACGAGAGTTTAGAACAAAAAGCAATAACAAAACAATAAATACAATATTAATAAACACATAACTTCATAAAATAAAGAATTTTGAGGAATTAGGTTGGAGATATCCAAGGATCCTTCTAACTCAGTGGTTGAGTTCATATATTTCCCTAAATTATGATTTGTTTTAGTCATAATTTGTTAGACAATCCATATAACCATAGCTGATCAACAAAGTATAATAGCTGGGTTTCTAGAGTCCATTAAGACAAAAAATAAACAAGTCATGCTATGATTTAATCCAATTAGTAGCACAGCCTAATTTCTCTGAGTACAAATTGGGGGTTGGACGAGAATCTTCTACAACAGGCTGATTCCCTAAACAGACCTGATGCAACCTGGCCAGATTATTAGAGATAATATCTTGACAATAGGAAATAATTGTTGGTTGATCGTTCCGAGTAGTCTCAGAACATCTGGAAAGGGGACACCCTACTTTCTCATTCATGTATGCATTATTCTAAATCCACTACCTGTAAGACAACAAAAGGCATAGCTGGATTCTGAGACAATAAAAATTAAGCTGGCCTTTCACAGGTCCATGAGAGTCGTGATTTATATGTAACAGGTTAACGTATAAATAAAACTATAATTATAGAACAAAACAATTCAGTTTTTGTCCTTCAAGAGAAACCAAACCTGAGTATGCATTTCATTCCTAGAATTTGCCATTTGCTTACAGAAGCTTTATGTATTTGCATGAGCAATTTTGTTGAGATGGAGATTTGTGAAGGCAGAGAGAGTAAGAATAAGACAGTGCACACCAATAACCAACACTTTTAAAAAAAAAAATGTTTAAAGCAAGAATGCTCTTTACCATTGCCAAAAACTATTTGCAAAAAGCATGACACTAAGACCTTGTCTATAAGACAGTAAAACCTGATTGGAATTATTGTTGTGGGGTTCATGCTTATGTAACTCTGTTTAATAATCCGGTTTGCCTTGTTTTTGTTAGACATAGTTTTATGTCTTGCCCCCCAAAATGTTGGGGAAATAAAATAATCATCCTCCGGCGTATCACTGTTACCACTGATATGTATAAAAGTCTTTCTCTCTGCTTTTAAGGTGATGAAAAGGACAACTTGATTCTGTCTAAATCAGAAGAATCTGATATGATGTCAAAGCCTTTGGCAAAACATAGATTGACTTAATTCTTTCAGTGATGAACTTTGGTCTACAGCACTTAACAACCGCAAGAGGGAGAAACTCAATATAAAAGAGAAAATCTCCTTGTTCAGGTTATCTTGACTCTGCTGCAGGCAAAACGTCGAACTATTTTTTTTTAACTCGAGATTCTCTGCAGCAGCCCTTTCCCAAATGCCAGTATCCATCACTGATGACTGGATCAATAGCTGTGTTTTGGCCCCAGTCTCCTACGAGAGATGGCATGCCATCCCTGACAGACAAATATCACAGTTAAGCAAAGTATCCAGCCAGACCTAGTAACATTTTTATTGATTTTTGTTGTGCAAATAATGTCTTTTTGGGCTGAATAAATGGCTTTGAGCCAAACAGTCATTGTTTATGATTCCAAAATGCAATAAAAGGACAGGAAATATATTATAGCCAGTGTCTCAAGGCACACAACATAATCATCCTTTGGTGGTGAAAAACTATCCGGCTGAACCTTGGAGTGCATATTTATCCATGCTGAAAGGTACCTGTAGGACTTGCAAATCTTACACCAACTGTCCTGTTAGGAAACAGATGGCATTGCCCTTTAACCCCCCAAATCACAACCAGAAAAAGGGGGGGGGAATCACTATATTTCTTCAATCAATACAATGAAAACACTTCATTACATTCCCTTTTCATGAATAATCAGACTTGTTGGAACTGCATTTATATGCTTTCAAGTGGCATGTCCAGAATTTTCCCCTCCAATATCACTGCATCGAGAGCTGTTTCTCACTGTTTAAAAATATGCATGGCAATAACACTTTATGGAGCTTTCCCTAATCTGGCTTCTTCCAGATGTTTTGGCTTATAACTCCCAGGTGTCCCAGCCAGCATAACAAATAATCTGGGACAACAGAGACTAGGAAATGAATGTCAGTCTGCATGTGTGACTTTGATATACAGTATGTAAGTGTAAATGAATGGAAGGAGTGGAGAGGAGAGGAGAGAGAGGAGGGGAGGGGAAGGGAAGGGAGGGGAGGGGAGGGGAAGAGGAGAGATTAACAAGGATATAAAAACTATGCATTTTTGAAGAAGTAAATCTGGACTCATCTGGATGGAGTTGAACATAGAGCTTTGTATTATTTCCATATGTATATGGAGTGTCATACAAACAGGCACCCAAGTCCCTGGGTGGGTGTGGATGTGGGTGAGAGAGAGAGGGGGGGGGGAGAGAGAGAGAGAGAGAGAGAGAGAGAATGCTATTGGAACCTATGCCCTAAATACAAGCATGCTGGAAAGAGAAAGTACATTTTAACAGCACAGTAGGAAATGAAGGGCAGCAGGAGAGATGCCAAAGTTCAAAGTTTGAGGATCCCAAAAAATTTAATGTCCTATCACCTTATCAGTTAATTGACGCTTCAAATGCAAATATATCTATACTTTTAGCTGCACCTTTCGTTGCTTTATTGAAGGGCCATTTTAAGGGCACAATCCAATCTCCTTTTATTTCAAGGGGAAAATGAAGTCTTTACTTGAACTCCTCTCTTAAAAAGAAGAAAAATATGAAAGTGCGAAGTCATTACTTTCAACTGCATTGTGCTTTCTGGCCTCTGGCCTTAATGGCAATGTGTTTTGTGTTGTGTTGTTTTGTTTTTAACATCAAAATGTGATAAGGCAGAAGTCTCCCAGAAGTCTCCCACTGAGGCATCCTGAATTTCTGCCCTGACAGCATCACTGTACATTACTTATTAAGAACATTGCATTGATGCTATACTGTCAAATCAAACGTGCCTGCAGAGTGAGTCATCTCTAGAGCTACCCATTTAAGGATAAAATATAGTTAGGAAAATAGGGAGAATAAACACCAATCCTCATAAAATAATGTTGAAAAAGCAATTCATAGACTGCATTGAGAAACATTTCTTATAGCTGTCAGGTTAGCAGCCACACAGTAGACTTTAATTCTTTTTCCCATTAAGCATAAGCAGCTCTAAACCAGGCTTCTTAAAAAATCCCCATAACTCCATACTCTTGATTTAAATAGGTAAATATCAATAATTCAAACATATTTCAGATTTATGCTCCTCTTCGCTTGTCCTTCCCCAAATGATCACTTAGCTTCAAGAATGTGTCACAGCAAACATCTGCTGGCTCAGATTCAGGTGGTCTCCTATATCATTAAATGCTTGTATATGAGGGAGCCAGTTTGGTGTAATGGATAAGGCAGTAGGCTACAACCAAGAGATGCGAGTTCGACTCCCACCTTGAGCACAAGATCAGCTGGCTGTCCATGGGCCAATCACTTTCTCCCAGCCGTTGGAACTAGGCAATGGCAAACCACTTCAGAAAAACCTTGCCAAAAAAAATGCAGGGACTTTGACCAGGGAGACTTGGAGAAAGGATACAATTAAATGGAAGAGGGGGAAGTCTATTAATTATCTGTTAGTATCCCTCATTGAATATTTCCTGATTTTAAATAAGAACCTTAACCATAACAAATCCTCTAAAACCCATGAAAAAAGATTTGCCAAAAATAGAAAGCCAGTTGCACAGAGTCACATCCAACTAAAAGGCAAACGTCAGCTACTACAGTAGTCTTCACTTAACAATCACAATTGAGACCAGCATTTTGGTCATAAGTCATTGAGGTTGTTAAGCCAGTCACCACATGACCTGACTCAATTTTATAACTTTTTTTATGATGATGTAAAGCAAGTCACCATGGTCATTAAGTGAATCCATTCTCCTGTGAAGTCTCCCTTGGACGACTGTTCTGATTCTTCCTTGCAGGCCCACTCAAGGGAAGATGAGCTCATTCCTGGCATGACAGGAACTAATTAATTAACTAACTAACTAACTAACTAACTAACTAATGATTCTGAACAGCCGGCTGGAAGAGATTTACAGGAGGCTTCAGCTGTGGACAGCTTGCAGGGCAGTGAAGAGGAGAGGGAAGAGCTAATTTCCATGGTGGATCAGAGAGCATGCAGGGCAGAGAAAAGACAAGAGCAACGGAGATCTGCCAGATTACTCAGGAGAAGGCCCAACCTGTCTTGATGGGCTGCGCTGGAAAGCTATTTATCACGACAGGCAGAGGGAGGCATTGCTGGAAACAACATGTTTGGTTTATGACTGTGTGTTCCTTGTGCTTCCTGCTTGACTTTGTGCCTTGGAGACTCTGAACTTCTCTTGGCAAGTGAGCTCTTGTGGGAATATTTCAGCTTGACCTGGTGGAGTTAAGTTTGTTTGGTGGACTTATTTGTTGGAGCAACTTTCCATTGTTTTATGTACTGTTGGCCATTGCTTTGTGGACTGACCTTGGCCTGTTTGTAGCTGGATTTATTTGGGACAATTCTGAGGCTGGGTGAAAGGAATTGCTGGGGAACATTAATAAACTCTCCCATACACACTTTTGTGTATGTGAGAGAGAGTGGGGAAGCACATCTCCTGAATGGCCCTTGTTTGTCAGAAATCGACAAAAAGCACATGATAAAAAAAGCATATGATAAACCACATGCCTAGTGAAGGATTAGACAATTATACAATCTAGAAGAGGAAAGGGGAGAGTTTTATTCAGCATTATTTATTAAAAAAACTATATCCTTACTGAACATTTTTTGCGTCCAGAATAAAGCCATACCTGACAATTCTCCACAGCCAACTTGCAGTGGGCCATCCCACTGTGGAACAACTCACCACAGCCAACTCACTGCAGGACAAGAGTTACACTGATATCAAAGAAATAGTGGAATAGAATCATTAACGAAAGGGTGAAAAAGGAGGACAGAATGAAATGTGAATGGCAAAAAAAATAAAAATAAATAGTTATTTTAAATAATTAAATAGAATTGTTAATTGTCCCACAACAAATGGCCATGGCAAGTTGTCCCATGTTGAGTTGGCCATGGTTGGTCATAACAAGTTGGCTGTGGTAAGCTGACCATGGTGAGCTAGCTGTGGCAAGTTGCCCCATTCTTCAGACCTTAAATGTCACTTCTTTAAAGGTAGAGAGTTATTGCTTCCTGTTGTTGTCAGTTTCATCTAAATTCCACAAAGGGTTAATATCACTGGTACTGGAATTTAAGATAACAGCATGAGCACTGGCAAGAAATTAGCTTCTGGGCCTAAAAATCTAGTCTGGAATTGATGGCCATCTTTAACTTTGGTATGCACTAATACTGTTTATCTGAATAACTGAGGTGAGAACTGCTCAACATGCAGGAACTACATTTCCCACAATACTCCGGACATTAAGAGTTCCTGTTCTATGAAGCTTTTTGCATGTTCTTAGCCTATAGCAGGAAAACAACATATGTTGTGACTCTGCCACTGTAATAAATATACACTTTTAAAATAATGTTTTATGTTTCTTTTGTAATTCTTATAACTGAGAATGCAATTACGTGATGAATATTTCAAAAAATAACCAAATAAATAAATAAACACTTTTTGTTTGTTAAACACAAATGAAACTTAACTATTTTATGGAACTGTTTACTCATTCTCACATTTTCAGAAAGCAAATTCTTTAACCAGGACAGGCAACAACTTTATGTATTTCTTAAAAAAAAAAAAAGCTTTACTCAAAAAATCAAGTCTACATAGTAAAGTTTTTGATAATATGTCCCTCCAAAACCTTAAACTCCAGCACTTTCAACAAGAGAAAATTTGTTTGGAATTTTAGAACATAATTCATGGAGACATTCAGCATTATGTCCTTTGAAGGGAACAAACACTTTGGAAGAATAATTGTACACGGCTGTACATTACAGTGTTTTGCCATAAATGTGTTGCTTCCTTTTAGCCACATAGCCACCATTGAGTTTTCATGGTAGCAATATGGAAGTACTTTGGCAATGTCTTCTGGGACACTTTTTCAACTTTCCTTGCCTTGGAATTACTTTTAAGTCTCCATCCAAGGACAGCCCATGTTTAATATTCCTTAGCTTCCACTTTCCAGCTCAGCTATGATTACTCACGAGCTGATACTGAGGCCACTTAGCCATAGTTTTGCATTTATAGTATATATAAATATGAGAGGAGGTAATGCTACATACCATGACCTAACTGGATTCAATCTTCAATTTCTAGTTCATTTTAGATTTAGAAATTTTTTGAGAAAAGGAAGAGCATTGAAGGAAATAAATCATTTGGATCCCTTAGTGCATTGCAGGCCTTGACATAATATTACAATCACATTGATTGCTCTAGTGGCTGACCTATGATGGGACTGTTAGAACTGCAACTCTTATTGCTAGATTTCTCAGTGACATTCGATACCATCAGATGTCATATCTTATTGGACTGTGTCAAGGGTCGGATCCTGCCAGTTGAACAACCGGTTCGCTGAGCGTGCACGCACCAGATGTGCGCTGCACGTGTGTGCACAAGTTTCCATAAAATTGAACTTCCGTGTTGCAAACAAGGAAAGGAGCAAGGAAAACAGCTGAGGAGGGACCATTCAATCTGCCGCCCCTGATCAGCTGGGCTTCAGAAGCAGAAATAAAAGTCAGTATAACCTAGAGGCAGGCGGATGGACCCACTTTCCCAACAACAGAGAACCGATTTGCTCTCAGCAGGAAGTGGAAACTACTGGTTCGGGTGAACTGTTCCGAACTGGTAGAATCCCCCACTGGACTGTGTCCAAGGATTGACAGTGGAAGGCATTATTTCACAATGGTTCACCTCTTTCCCAAACAATACATTCTAGTCAGTAGCAGTAGTGGGGAGAGATGATGGCCATCATGGGGTACTACAGGGTTGGTCATGCTTCCTTCTCCAATTTGACATCTGCATTAAATTGCTTGGTGACATTACCCACAGCACAAGGGTATCACTACTATGCTGGTAATACCAAGGTGTAGGTTTGTAAGACCAAACAGAAGATGTGGTAGAGGGTTTATTCCAGTATCTGAAGGCTTTAGAATTTGGAAAGTTCAGGTTTGATCTTAGCAAGACAGAGCCACTATGAGTTTGAAAGTCTGCTAATAGAGGTATTTATTCTATTTTTGGCTCTGGACATGATTGCACTTCCCTATGCAGAAATATTTCCCAACCTGAGGGTCCTTTTAATTCATAGTTCCTGTTTGAAGAACAGGTGGCAGCTATAGCTACAGGACCTTTGCGAAATTACATCTATAGCAGTAATTGGGGTCTTTCTTGGAAGCCTTGGCCAGGAAGCCTTGGCCATTTATGCTTTAGTTGCCTCTTGTTTGGAGTACACAAAGCACTCCGCATGGGGTTCCCCTTCAAAACCATCCAGAAGCTTCAGCTGCTCCAGAATGTAGAGGTGTGTATAAGGCTGTGAGCCTCTAGATTTTCCCATGTAGTACCTCTACTGTGAGAGTTGCACTGGTTTCCACTTTCCTCCTGGGTGCAGTTAAAGGTGCTAGTTTTCATCTTGAAAGTGGCCTAGGACCTGGACAGTCACCTTCTTCCAGAGGCTTTTGCTTGCCCAATAAACTAGGAAAGTTCAATTCCCTTCAGGTTTTTTCATTTAAGAAATGTCATTCCTCTCCACATTAGGTTGGCTCCCACCCTTTTTCTTTTGTTCTTTTCATTGTTTATTTATTTGTGTTTTGTCTTGTTTTAGAAATACATTATAATCTGGCTGTTCTAGAGAGCCTTGGAAATAGTTGTATAATAAGGGGAATATCTTGCTATGGATTTGGAATCTGTGGGGTATTCCTCAGGATGCTGTGATTTTGTTCTGCTACTATTTTTACTATGATTTTATTATAATGGTGATATCATTTTGAAAAACACTTGGAGCTTTATTTGGATTAAAGCAGAATATTATAGCAAGTAAGGAAGTAAATAAATAAATATTGCTGATTCCTATAACTCTCTCAATAGAAGGCAAAAATTGTACAGAAATTGTATACACAGTGGTAATCAAATGTTCTTGGACAATCTAATTTCTGTTTTATCTTAGCAATGACATTTTTGAATTAAGACACGGATGATGATGGTGATGATTGATGATTCCATTTCTGTCTGTACATTGTTAGATAATTCGTTCACAATACTCCCAGTGGTTCTGAAAAGAAAACTCAAACTTTTCTCTATTAAAAAATAAAAAAAGAACTATCTTTAAATTGGCCTTTTCTCTGAGGTTGTATGGGAAAGGAAAGGGTTTCCCAGCTCTGTTATTTTCTATTTCTCTCTTAGATTTCTGCTTTTATTTAGTTTCCATTTTCCCCCTTTATGGTACCAGCTACAGATGTCAGAAGGAAAACAGAAAAGCTGCCACTTTAGATGATGGGAAACCTTTCTATAAGATTTAACCCACCAGAGTGTTGGTACTGTGACATGAAGATAATAAAGAGATGATTGCTACAGAACAAAATCACTTTTTCTAACTAAAGGAGAGTTAAAGAGACTTCCCCCCTCCTTTCATAAACCTGCTGCCATGGCATGGTTTTTTCCCTGGAGGGCAAGCAATGCTCTTCTTATCTCCCAGGTCAAATCTTCTGCTCCACTTCCCCTGTCTTCAAGCAAATAAATGGGAAAACAAAGAGGCAGGTATAGACGCAACCAAAACCTGACAGATTGGTTGCATTTTAAAGCCAGTGACAACAGCATAGAGCCAGGCAGGGTGGTTGACTTCATGTAAAATGATGCCTAAATTATCCCAACAATTCCGGTTATGCTTTCAAGCTGGTGGGGTGGGGGTGGGGGGGATGACTACTTCAACTGTGATTTTTTAAAAATATCTTTAATACACTGTAAGGAAACTTGGGACAGCTCAGCCCCAAAGGCAACCTAGCCATCCCCTTTTTAAAATAAATGAAATGAATAAGACAATGACAGACTCTCTTGGGATTAACAAGCTTTCTAGTTTAGACAGTGTTCCCTAATGTACTTCATAACAAGATGTGAATTTGAATCATAATGGATTTTTCATTCTACAAGATGGACATTTCCAGTAAAAATGTGTGTTTGATTCCTTCTCCAGCAAAACAACATGCATTATTTAAAACAAAGCAAACAAACAAACAAAAAAGCTTAAGACAATAAAATTGCAAACTTTAAATGTTTTTTTTTAAAAAAAGTGCAACATGCCAGTCAAATGTCTGCCTATCTTCTTGAAACAGCTGGACTCTGTTATGTGTTCAAAAGCAGGTCATTCAAGGGCCACCCCAGTAAATGCCCAATCTTGGTTAAGTCCACTGCAAGTTCTCATCATGAGGGCTTACAGTGTGGGATATGGCCATCTGCATCCAACTGTTACATGGCCTAATAGACTAAAGAAGCTGCCCCTTTGGATTATGAATCCTATGTTGTGAAAGGCTGTGAAGGTCAAAAATATTGTGAGTTGAGCTCATACATAAACCACAAGACAGTATAATCAAGATAAAAATGATCTGGTGTTCTCAGACCTCTTTCCATTTCTATTAGGGTAGAGCTGAGGACTTTGTACAATATCTGTATGACAAAATCGCTCAGATTTGGGAACAGCTGGACTCTGACTGGGTAGATCCAGGGGAGATGACAGGGGCAGGTCCTGAGAATATTACATGGGAAGAGTTTGATCCTGTGACTCCCGAAAGCGTGGACAGGATACTGAGCAGACTGAGTGCGGCCACACGGGTCCAATGTTTATTGGACCTGTGTCCCTCCTGGCTGGTGCTGGCCTCCCGGGAGGTTACACGAGGCTGGCTCCAGGGGATTATAAATGCTTCTTTGAGTGAGAGTGTCTTTCCCGCTGCCCTGAAAGAAGCGGTGGTGAGGCCCCTCCTCAATAAGCCTTCCGTGGACCCGGCTGTGTTAGTAAATTATCATCCTGTCTCCAACCTTCGCTTTGTTGCGAAGGTTGTTGAGAGTGTGGTCGCGCGACAGTTTCCACAATTCCTGGAGGAAATGTCTTATCTAGATCCATTCCAGTCCATTCCATTTCAGGCCTGGGCACAGCATGGAAACGGCATTGGTCGCATTGGTAGATGATCTCTGGAGGGCTCGGGACAGGGGCTGCTCTCTGTCCTGGTCCTATTAGACCTCTCAGCGGTTTTTGATATCATCGACCTTGGTATCATGCTGCACCGGTTGGAAGGGTTGGGGGTGGGGGGCACTGTTTTACAGTGGTTCTCCTCCTTTCTCTCCGACTGGTCGCAGTCTGTGTTGACAGGGGGGCAAAGGTCGATCCTGAGGCCCCTTGTATGTGGGGTGCCACAAGGATTGGTCCTCTCGCCCCTTCTGTTCAACATTTATGTGAAGCCGCTGGGCGAGATCATCCGTGGTTTTGGGGTGAAGTACCATCAGTACGCTGATGACACCCAGCTGTACATCTCCACCCCAGACCACCCCAATGATGCCCTCGAAGTGATGTCCCAGTGCCTGGAGGCCGTACGGATCTGGATGGGGAGGAACAGACTCAGGCTCAACCCATCCAAGACTGAATTGCTGTGGTTTCCGATGTCCTGATATAGTCAGTTGGCGCCATCACTGACTATTGGGGGCAAATCGTTGGCCCCCATGGATGGGGTTCTCAACTTGGGCGTCCTCCTGGACTCATGGCTGTCTTTAGAAGAGCATATGACAGCCGTGGCTGGAAGGACTTTTGATCAGGTTCGCCTGATTCGCCAGTTGCGTCCCTTTCTGGATCGGGACTCATTACACACGGTCACTCACGCCCTTGTCACCTCACACCTGGACTACTGCAATGCTTTCTACATGGGGCTCCCCTTGAGGAGCACCCGGAGGCTCCAACTGGTCCAGAATGCGGCCGCGCGGGTGGTGATGGGAGCGATGTGGCGCTTCCATGTGACCCCCCTCCTGCGCGAGCTGCACTGGCTCCCAGTGGTCTTCTGGCTGCACTTCAAGGTTTTGGTTACCACCTTTAGAGCGCTCCATGGCTCAGGACCAGGGTACTTATGAGACTGCCTTCTGCCACCAGTAGCCTCTCACCGACCAGTTTGCTCCCATAGAGAAGGGCTCCTCAGGGTGCCGTCGGCCAAACAATGTTGACTGGTGGCCCCCAGGGGAAGAGCCTTCTCTGTAGGGGCACCTGCCATCTGGAACAAGCTCCCCTCTGAGATACGGAGGATCCAAGATTTATGCACTTTCTGCCATGCCCTAAAAAATGTTTTTATTCCAACAGGCTGGTCTGGCCTAACTCTCCCTTTTAAATTGGGTTTTAAATGTTTTACATAAATTGGATGTTTTTAAATTTGTTTTTGAGCCCAAATTATTTAATCTATTTTTAATAGCTTTTAACTTTTGTATGTTATTTGTATTTTTATCTTGGCTGTTCACCGTCCTGAGTCCTCTGGGAGTAGGGTGGTATATAAATATGATAAAATAAAATAAATAAATAAATATTACAAATGGATCAAGGTATACTCTGAGAAGTTTTCTAAGTCAGGGGTCTCCAATCTTGGCAACTTTACGACTTGTGGACTTCAACTCCCAGAACTCCTCAGCCAGAATGAAGTCCACAAGACATAGAGTTTCCAAGTTTGGAGACCCCTGTTCTAAGTCATAGTTTAGACAAAACATACATGACTAAGTAAAATGAAAATTTTACTGTAAGAGAAGAGATAAACATATTCAAAACATATCCCCAAAGCTTGTGTACTCAGAGATCATCTAAAATATGTTGGCCTTTGAGATAGTCCAAATAATATCCGCTCTTCCTAAAAATGTATAGCAATAGTGTTCTAAATTATATACCACTCCATAGTACTTTATAGCACTCTTTGGGCAGTTTACAAAGTAAGCATTATTTGTATAGTGGGTTGTCATTTTACTGATCTCGGAAGGATGGAAGGCTGAGTCAATCTTAAACCCTGTCAGGATTGAACTGCAGACTGTGAGCAAAGTCAACCTGCAATACTGTTGTTCAATCGATTTAAAAATTGATGAAATTTCTAATAATTTGTGCAATGTTGCTTAAATATAGAATATTTAAATATAGAGCACTTTTCAGAAAGATTGCCCCTTACAAAACTGGTGATTGTACAAATACAGACCTTTCTTTGGTTTAATTTAGCATATGCATTGTTGGGGATGTTGAAAGCAAACTCTTTTCTTGCATAGGGATCATGATCCTGCAAGGCAACTCCAACAATAAGACCTGCTTTCTCTTTGATGTTATAATTCCAGATCTTTTTCTCTTGTCTCCCATGTCATCTCCAATTTTATGACAGCTTTCTTATCCTTCTCTAGAACAGTAGAGGAAGTAAGACACAAAATGAGGAACTTTGTGATATGATTCCATAACCCATGTTTTACATACCTACAGTAATGGTGGCAAGGAAGAGAGAAAGAAAGCAGACTCTATACAGCTACAAGCTGATCATATTTTAAATTTTAGCTTTATCTGCAAGTGTTACATTTAGGACCTCACAATTAAAAGATGCCAAAATGTATCCAAATGATATGTTCAGGTTGATAACAAATTGTTTAAGCAAAGATCTCTCAAAAGTTTTTTTCTTTCTTTCTTTTATTAAAAAGAAAAGTCTGTGGCCTGGGAAGGCTGGTAAGGAGGGGAAACATTCTGCCCAACTATTTGCAACAATATTGTCATAGTAACCTATTCCTTGTGGAGTGTGATTATAGGAACTGGTAGTAAGCAAAGCAATAGTGAGGATTTTTCTTTTCAGGGTTATCTAGCTTTGAAAGGATCATGTTCAAACCCAGAAGAGATAAAAGCAAGACTATACAGAATGTAAGCTGGACTGTTAAGCATTTCCATATGACAAACTTCTCTCTTGAGGTCTGACCTGCCTGTAGATTCCCAGTTTACAGATCTAAAGGAATCAGACCCATCCACTCCTGCCCTGAAGAGGGGAACCAACTGCAGCTTCCTTTTGAAAACTCATTAAAAATTCTCTCTAAAAAAATGTCCACAATAACTCTCTCTCTCTCTCTTTCTTTCTCTCTGTCTTTCTCTCTCTCTTCATGAAAATTCAAAAGGATACACATGCACAGAGAAAGAGAGAGAAAGAGAAGGTTTGGAAATATGCTCTTTAGATTCAATCCTTAGGGAAAAAATAATGCAAAGACTATTCTAAGAGAAATTATGACTTTATATAGAAGATAATCTTTTTTTGCAATTGGCCAATTATGTCCACAGTTATGTCTCAATACCTAAAGTGAAATCAATGCAAAATTATAGAGAAAAATGAATTCAAAATTAAAAATTTGACTTTAACATAACAGTGAGCTAATTTATCACTTTTTCAAGCAGCAAACTCTGACCCTGAATGCTAGGGAAAAAAATAGAAGTTTAATTAAGTATGTTTGGATACAAAAGGGGAAAAAAACATTTTGAAAAAATAAGAGACTGACCCTTTAAAAACAATCCAATGACAATGAAACATGTCTTTTAGCCATGAGGTATTGAACAAGCTAGAAAAGGAGGGGTGTCTAGAGTTTTAAAACCATTCTATCCTGGTGGAATGCATTCCACAGAACAAAAATCTAAAAAGTACCATTTCTACTGAAATGGTACATTCTAGAGCCCTTGTTATTTGTAAGCATTATGTTTATAATTTTTATAGTATATAAAAAGCATGGCACAGAATCATCTTGTAACTGATTACATTTTTAAAATTAATCTGAAAAATCTCATCATAAGAAAAAATGACAAATGGCCTACTAATAATAATAAGACAATCAATGAAAATCCAGAAATTCTTCAGTGCTATTTAGAGTCTAACCCACTGACTCCTGGTTTCTACAAACAAATGTATGAACTTTGGAAAGCAAAGTTTGAGAATGAAATACCACTACATGACAACATATGGTTCATTGATGCTACATTCCCAGAAACAAGGTCTTTATTATTATTATTATTTTTATTATTATTATTATTATTATTATTATTATTATTATTATTATTATTAATAATAATAATAATAATAATAATATTTCTATGCCGCCCACTCTCCGAGAACTCTGGGCGGCTTATACCAAAGACAGTATACTAAATAGCATATTGCCCCCAACAATCTGGGTCCTCATTTTACCCACCTCGGAAGGATGGAAGGCTGAGTCAACCTTGAGCCGGTGAGATTTGATCCGCTGATCTGCTGAACTAGCAGTCAGCTGAAGTAGCTGCAGTACTACACTCTAACCACTGAGCCACCTCGGCTCTCTTTAATTTAATGAATTGGGAATGACAATTTTTTTTAAAAAAATGAAAACAAATTATTTCAAACTGACAAAGAAAAAATGTGCTACCAGACGAGTAGAACAAAAGATAAGCATCCATTTAGATGCCACCATTGAATGTTTTGAACAATAGTTCAAAATAATGATACAATTGCTTGAATATCAACAACTAATAAGAGAAAGTGTTTTAAAATACATGAAAAACATGATGAGATTACTACACCTCCTTTGAAATGTATTCATCTATATATACCTTTAAATGAAAAGTTGCATGGTTCAATCATGTATTAAATCATTTATTAAAATTACATGCCGTCCATTTCCCAGAGGGACTCTGGGAGCTTATAATTATTATAAAAATACAATTCAGGAAACAAAATGATTGCAGAAACCATGGAAGAATAAAAACACAATGTGGTAGAATCTTCTAAGAAAACTAAACAGTATGATCAAGCAATTCCAGAAACAAAGGAAATTTTTAAAAACATAATTTTTCTCAAAGCTGAACTGAAAATACAAAACGTAAACAAGTAGGACCTTTTGTAAATTTGGCAAAGCAATAAAAACTTTGGGAAATGAGCAGATGGATACTTGGTATAGAAAAACAAGATAACCATATAAATGGAAAATATTGTAATTTTATGTAATGTAAACATAATCATAATTTATGTACTTTATATAAATTGTAAAAGAGCAAGCTAAGAAGATGAATAATTGGAGTGTACGAGGAAAGAATGACCTTCATGAATTTTGGCTCAAACATCTTAATCAATTTTACATTCTTGTCTTGCAAATTATTTCAATCAAATGTTGTAGCAAGGATCAATAAATTCCTGCCTTGCTATATGCCAAACTTTTTTGATCATGAAAAAGAAAACCAAAAGAAAAATACATTACATTTTTTGGCCAATAACTTTTTTGCCTACACTAGTTTTTCTCAACCATAGCAATCTTAAGCATCCTCGCTGGGACTTTTGTGAGTTGAAGTTAGTCCACCCATCTTAAAGTTGTTGAAATTGAGAAGCAGTGCCCTACAACATTGAAGCTGTGAAGAGGAATTATAGCTAATTGCATTTACAAATGCCTGATTTCAAATTCATTGTAATCTGCAAAGCCAAAATATTTTTTTTTAAAAAAGTTTTAGACGTACAAAAGATAATTTTTGATTAATGACAGGGTATTTTAGATAACCTTAAAAGATCTAAAACAAATCTCATATAGCATGGATTGGTTACAACAAACATTTGACTCCGTACCCATGGTTAGATTCAGGGGTGGGCTTCAAAAATTTTAGCAAGAGGTTCTCTGCCTGGTTCCTGGGTGGGTGTGGCCATGGTGGGTGTAGCCTAATCAGCCTCCGGCACCATAGCAGGAGGGATGTTTTTGCCCTACCAGGGCTCTGGAGGTTTTTTGCCCTCCCCGAGCCTCTGTGCGCACTCTGCACTTACCTGCATCCAAAACAGGCCACGTGGGGACTCCTGGGAGGGGAGGGCTGGGAGGGGCCAACCAGGAGTGGGATTTGGGGGTTCTCCGAACTGCACAGAATCTTAGTTAGAGGTTCTCCTGAATCCCTGCAAACTCCCAGCAGCCCATCCCTGGTTAGATTGAAATAATGTTTGGGATTGTTTTGCAGTTTGTAAGAAAAATGCAGTTTGTAATTAATGCACTAAAAATAATGAAGAAAATGTTGAGGATAGATATAGAAGAATTTACAGAAGTCACATTGGAAAAGGAATTTGTCAAGGAGACTCTTTTCCTCCATTTCTTTTTAATATGACTGTGATTCCATTGACAATAATTTTGAATAAAAAGCCTTTGAATTAGCCAAGCAAAGGACAGAAGTTTCCCATTTGCTCTACATGGGTGATTTGAAATGAAATGCAATTGCTTTTAAATATAGATTGAATATTTACTCATGATATCTAAATGGAATTTGGATAGGGCAACAGTGCAACACTGGTAATAAAAAGGGAGAAATGGAATACTCAGATAGAATTGAACTGGAATGACACTGAAATCAGAGCAATAACAATGGAGAAAACCTACAAGTATTATGATGTTTTGGAAGCAGAAAATCTTTTGCATGCCCAAATTGAAAAGAACTCCAATTCCAAATATGTAAAATGGCTTAAGAATTTTTTTTACAATTGAAGCGCAATGATGGTAACAAAAACAAAGCCAATAATATTTGGCTGTTCTTGTATTATGTTGTACAACAGTATTATTGACTGGCCACTAGCTGAACCAGGTACTGCACATGGCAAAACCTGAAAGTATAATGACAATACATTATGAATTGCACCCAAAAAAATGACATAGATCATTTGTGTCTAACAAGGAAAATTGGTAGTTTTGGTTTCTTGCCAGGGAAGTAGGCAGAGGCAAGTAAAATTAAAGGCTTCAATGATTACATAAAAGCTAGTAAAGAGGAAAATGCTAATAGATGTCTGCAAAGAAAACATTTATGTCACAGAATCAAACGTGGCTCACAAAACTGTATAGCTGAAACTTCAAATGAAAAATTGGAAAGATCAACTTCTGCAAGATAAATATCTGAAAAGAATTGAAGGCAAGTTGCACAATAACAAAACTTGTCATTGGCTTCAGATTGGAAGGAAGCCTAAAGTTTAAAATTTGCAGCACAAAAATGCACATTCACAACAGATATCAAAAAAATGAAAATTTAGAAAAGTAGATATCAGTGCAAATATAAGTTTATAAAGAGGAAGACATTTTAAACTACTTAAAAGCTGTTGCAGGAAAAAAAAGATTACATGGCAGAATGATATTTTGAAGCTTATATAAAAAGCTTATATAGATTGAGTCAGCAAAGTATTGGTATGACTGTAACACATGTCATACCAATACACATAAACATGTTATGGATTTCCAAATTCACAGAAACCTACTATCAGCATTCCAACAAACACACCCCTGAACGAAAGAACTCTGAGGCCTGAGGTTTCCTCAAAAAACAGTTTATTAGGGTATGTCATATTGGCACAATGCGAGTAAAAATCAGCTCTAAAGTTCCCGCCAATTTTCCCCTTAATTAAAAGTGAAAGTTTGTCATTTCCCCCCAAAGACATCAGTCACAAGGTCCAATCAGCATACAGTCCAGATGTTGGATGGCCTCAGTCTCCACCTCCCAACCACCTGCACACATGATCTTGGTTCCCAGGAGAAAGAATATTTTGGTTATAGCATCCCAGCTATCTCTACACCCCCCTCCCAATCCCTCATCTCCAGTCTGTGTCAATGCTGAAGCTTTGAAGACAACATTCCCCCCCCCCAGTAGAATAGAAAGATGGCAACTGTCTATTCAACTTCAGAGTTGACACCTACATCTATAAGGCAATGTGCCAGACTAAAGGTTTTATTTTTATCAGTGGCAATACTGTATTAAGTGACTATAGAGTAGATCAAAACAAAGTGAAGAAGATAATAAAATATCAGGACTTCCAGCAAAGCAGATCCAGCCCTTTGCCTGGATCTAATAGGTGCTTGCCTTTGCCTTGTTTATAAGCTCTCTTAGCTAATGATCTCCAGATTACATGTCAATCTTTCATCCTGAAAATCTGACAAATTTCAGATAATCTAATGACACAGACAAAGACCATTTAAATGTCAAATGCTTTGTAACTAAATTAATAAAGAGAGATAATTTTATAACTCCATTCAAGGGTACCTCACTGCATGTGAAAACATAAGGCCCAAAAGAACTTTATTTCCCTCCTTTCCTCAGTGGCATATCCCTACTGGATAAGCTCCAGGATGACATAAGAAATTAGAAATCTCCCACGTCCCCAGATAGCCCTATCTTTTTTCTAACTCATGTTTCTCAACATTTGGAATGGTTGAAAACAAGATTTGTTCCTACTTAAATCCATATACAGCTCTTCCATTCTGAGCTTGGATTCAGAATTGCCCTGTGGACTCTTTTCAGGCACAAACTATTTGGTGTCTTGAAAACTGTTGGGTTATCTCTTAGGTATGTTCCAGTAGTAAATTTCTGCATTGGGAGGGAATTGGATTAAATGATCTCCAAGGTTCCTCCCAACCCTTACATTCAAATATTCTATGAATGCCGTACATCTGGGCTGTGAAAATCCAAATGACTACTAGATAGCAGAAGAGAGCTTGAGTTTTATAGCTCTTTTTTTGCTACCATTTAGTATTCATCTAAATTTTTGTAGTGCTGATACAATACAGTCATCCCATAGAATCTTCATCTAAAGGTATCAGGCATCAAGCTTAGGAAGTGGATTTTGCACATGCCAAGACTGTGCTATGGTCCTTCCTCTTTCCAAACATCCATTAATTAAAAAGTTCACTAAGTTGAGGAGTGCCAGTTATGTACAGGTAACATTAGCTCAACTATGGTTCCAATCATGGCTAACCTCTAGCCTGCTAGCCTCATCAACAATCATACAGTTGTCAACTAGCAAGGAAGACTGCTGATAACATTTATCCTTCTGATGAATCCCTCTTGTTTTCCCTCATGTCTTCTATATGTATATGGGTGGGGGGGGAGAGACACAGAATTAACTGTGCAGAAGTTCACCTGGTGCACCAATTGTGATCCTATTTGGATCTGGAGGCTCTCCTCACTCATGCCCTTGTCACCTCACTGTTAGATTATTGCAACGCGCTCTACATGGGGCTACCCTTGAAAAGTGTTTGGAGACTACAGTTGGTCCAGAATGCAGCCGCGCAAGCTATCATGGGTGCGCCTAGATACACCCACATTACACCAATTCTCCGCGAGCTGCACTGGCTCCCTATTGGTCTCCGGGCACAATTCAAGGTGTTGGTTATTACCTTTAAAGCCCTACATGGCTCAGGGCCAGGTTATCTTCAAGACCGCCTTCTACCACATAGCTCCCAGCGACCGGTAAGATCCCACAGATCCCTGGTCTCCTCCAGGTCCTGTCAGCTAAACAATGCTGGCTGGTGGGCCTGTGAGGGAGGGCCTTCTCTGTGGCTGCCCCAGCTCTCTGGAACCAGTTACCTCCTGAGATCCGGACCACTCCCACCCTATTGGCCTTCCGAAAAGCGGTGAAGACCTGGCTTTTCCAGCAGGCCTGGGGCCATTGAACTCGCTGTTGCGATCTTGTGAGATCCGGCCATAAATGGTGTGAATGGGTTTTAATATTTTAATTTTTAAATGTTTATAATGGTTTATAATGGTTTTTTTAAAAAAATGCATTGTAAGCCACCCTGAGTCTCCGGAGAAAGGCGGCATATAAATTGAACTAATAAATAAATAAATAAATAAACAGTGGCAGAGAATTGTTGAGAAAACATGGATTCATTTGACTATTTTCAGTCTATGAGGAACTAAGGGTTGAAATGTACTTGGGGTTCTAAATGACTATTGTAAATAAACTCTCTATTCCTGCAATATTTCTAAAAACCATCTTTGTTAAACTAGAATAAGGCTTTTGTGAAACAATTTACTTACCTGAAAATATACAGAAAAAGGAAACAATTGTACCCACAATAACCCAGGGGAAACATACTACCCGTTAGCCATATTTGCATTGCAAACATACATAGCCTGAAATGGGTCTTACCTCAGACTCAGCGGTGGGTTTCAAATTTTTTTACTACTGGTTCTGTGGGTGTGGCTTGATGAGCGTGGCATGGCTTGGTGGGCATGGCAGGAGAAGGATACTGTAAAATCTCCATTCCCACCCCACTTCAGGGGAAGGATACTTTAAAATCTCCATTCGCTCTCCAATCCAGGGGAAGGTTACTGCAAAATCCCCGTTTCCTCCCGATCAGCTGGGACTTGGGAGGCAGAGAATAAATGGGGGCATGGCCAGTCAGAATTTTTACTACCGGTTCTCTGAATTACTCAAAATTTCCGCTACCGGTTCTCCAGAACTGGTCAGAACTGCTGAAACCCACCTCTGCTCAGACTCTACCTATTGTACTGTACTTTATATATACTAGGGCTACTATATTGGAGCAACAGAAATCTAGGTGACAAAAAGAGTGAAAATGTAAAGTATATGTTTTACAGTTTAAAAATAAAATTCATTCATTCTGAAATATTATTTGGGACTTTTGTAAGAAATTTGAAGGTTCTTTAACTCATAGTAACTGATCTTGTTCTGCAGTAGTTTTTTTCTACTTTCTAATTAATACATGCATTACCAAATTGCTATTAAGTTACATTCTTATTCCAGTTTGGAATAAGCATGTTTTGTGGCATGCTTTACATTGTACTGTATGATATTGTTGTCACAGTCAAGGATCAGTTCTGAATTAGATATACGTACAGTTTTCATGAACCTATTCAATTTCATTATTGTTCAATCTATTTTTTCATGAAAAACTCATTCATTAACTGATTAATTCATAAAATGATATAATGATGTTGCATGCATTTTTTTTCCACAATGCCATCACTTGTATGGTAGTGTGAATGCGGTTGATTAGAACTGGTAACTATTACTAAGAGATGGCAGACTTCATTTGCCTCTCTCGATGACCACTTTTCAGTGTGTAGGGCATTCTGGGAAATTAAAGTGATGGCAGAAGATTAGCCACCAAAATCAGCTTGAGGAAGATAAATGAAGGGACAAATGAATAACAATAATGGATGATATTAATGAACAGTTGTCCAATCTGACTGGAAATTACAGAATTATAGAACCCTAGAATTGGAGGGTCATTTTGTCCATCAAGCTCAACACCATATTCAGTATAGGAATTAACCTTTTATTATTATTGTTATTACCTGATAATTTTTGAATGTAGGAACTGATTCTGCGCTAACCTGGAGATGATATGTCAGTTTTCTTTCTACTGTAGCAGTCATTTATACATTCAAATGACCACTTAATCCTTGGTCATCAAGTGATAAAAAGGCATTTGGGCTGCTTTTAATTCTTTAATTTCCTAATTCTATCTAAAATAAATTTCTGCTTTAGTCAATCCAGGAATCTGATAGTATTTCTCACAAATTATCCAATCTGAATTTCTTTATCTTCATTTTCAAAAGCAGATCTAATTTGTTAAATTAATGTGCTTTAAATGACCTGAAGGTAATTTTTAAACCCTGTAGTAGAGTAACTGATGTACATGTGCTTTCTCTCAATGTTTAATATTGCAATAGGAAACTGGGGGGAGGGGCCCAGGGGGGGACTTACACACATACTTACTTTGTGTGTTATCGCCAGCTACTCAGTCAAAGTAGAATTCATAACAGATAGAGACAAATCATCTGATGGCAGAGGTTAAAAGAAACTTGTTACTATGACTACAGATAGGGTCAGATAACAGAATGAACAGCCACTTTTGATCTTCAAAAAACCTTTTTTCTTTTGCTCTCTCCTCTGTTATCTGGACCACTCCATCAAACACCTAGCAGATAGCAGAGTTGAAAACCCAATCGACCTTCAAGGAAGACCAGACAAGTTAGAAAGTCTGTGTAAAGGTTAAAGTGGAAAGGCGTGTGATGACGTGTTTTTTTTTTTTTTTTTGTATTTGTGTATGTGCCTGTGTTTTTGTGAATTTAACTAAAGCTACAAACTGCAGTTCAAAGGGGGTTGCCAGTCAGTGCAGAAATGTAGTGATGACAACTGTGCATCTTTAAAGGGAAGAAATTGAAAAATAAAAATGTCAAGGGAGGGAATCCACAATGCATCACTCAGATTATTGTTTGGATTTGTTTATTTGTTTGCTTAGTAATAGAAGAATTAGATTATCTAGTGAAAAAAAAATCTCAAAGATTCTGTAATCTTCTTGAAGCCAATTAAAATATCACAACATAAGATCAGTGTTAAACCTACCATAAGGTATTGTACTGGTTAATTTTGGGGGAAGGGAGGAAAAATAGTTGGCATGTAAAAGTCTGCAATTTGTAGCAACTCTAACAGACAATACAAATTTAGATTACTTTTTCATCTTCCAAACTGAAATGCATGAAAGGAGAGAAACCTTACATTTTATTATAACAGTCCATAAATTTATTTACCAAATATGTATTTTTTTTTAATTGATATGTTGATTGATAGTTATTTTGGGTCTCAGTTTTCTTTGGTAAGAAAGGCTCATTCCTACTTTCCATTATTTTTCATCTATGATTAAACAGACCTAGCAATGGTATCCATGCCTCATTTTTCAGAAAAAAAGTTTTTACTTTATTCAATATTCATGGCAGGATATATGCTATTCAATACAAAAACCTTAGACAACATAAGAAATTCAGGCTGATAGTGGCGAATCAATGGTGTTTATCCAAAACCAAAAGGTAGAAACCAAATGATGCATTTGCCATATTTCTAACTTGATCCTTTCTTTAAAAATTGGTAATTTACTTAGAGGCTCTAATTATTTAAAAAGTTATCCTGCCAATGCCTGCAGATGAGACAGAGAAAGGGTGAGGGAGAGAGAAATGATGGATGGATAAAGATGGATGGATGGATGGATGGATGGATGGATGGATGGAGATAGTCCTTTTTTCTCCTGGTATGTATGAGGTCAGATAGGTTAGGAAAATACAGTGGAAGGAGAAAGAGTTGAAGTAACCTTCACTCATTATGATTTTCCTCTTAGAAGAAAAGAAAACTTAGAATCCAACAGGAGAATGTTGGATGTGTTTAAAGTAGGTGTTTGTTGTACAAAGTGATGATGAAGCTCAGAAGCTCAGTACATCTTCAGTGTTCACTTGGTGAAAATAGCAGACTTATTCTCAGAAGGAAAGAGTTCTTTGGTTAGTGTTGTCATATATCCTCTGTCAAATACTGTCCAATGTGAAATCAGATATCACATAGTCAAATCAAATATAATTTAGCATTAAACTGTATTTAAAATGATCCATTTAAATTTTACCAAATTAAAAATTAACTTGTTTCTACTCATTTAGTTACTAGCAAGAGTATATCAAATAGCAATAGTAGCAAAAGAGAAAAAAAATCGGGGGAGAAAATACATTGCAGGAACATTTGGCACCAGGAAAGATCAATATATAATTTTACCATTTCCATCTTTAAGAGAAATGTGGCATCTTATTTACTTTCAGGAGTCTCGATTTGGTCACATGATTAGCTGTAGCATATTCCTAAACACCTAGTCTTTCTTGTTTTTCAAAATGACCCATCAAATGAGATTACCTTTAAGAACTGCCACATCAGCTTGAAAGTCAAATGCCAAAATCCTGCTGTATTGCCAATGTGTAGCAATTGTTAAATGTGCCTTTTTAGCAAGATGGAAATGTTTCAGTGGGAACTGAACTGAGTGTCAATATCTGGGAAGGAAATAAATGTTAAAACAAGCTAAATAATTGTCTAACAGTACTTGTACTAATGACCTTAAACTTCTACTATGCTAATTTTTCCTCTGCACTTTTAATTACAGATCAATAATACTTTGCTGTTGACATTTAAAAATGCTGAACCACAAAGAGAAACACTGACTGGGTGGAAATATACAATGTAAGGCAGAATTTGCCAAATCAATAAACTTTGCCATTTAACAAACAATCGCATGTACAGCAGTGACCAAGATTAGCAGGCATAAAAGACCATACTTCAGCTTCTTAATTATTCCTTAATAACATTAAGCCTTACATCATTGACAAAAATCTTTTGCTGTAAATACCAGATGCCGCCTTTCTTTATACAGAGCAGGTCCTTCCAAAGGCTTAGGTTAGCTGTTTCTTGAGCACTCTAATAGCAGACCTAAAGTCAGTGTGATGCAGTAGCAAAGGTGTGGATTAGGACAGGAGACACTTAGCTTCCAGTCTACCTTCAGGCAAAAAGGCTCACTGGGCGAGTTTGAGACATTTATTCCTTCTCTCAGTTCATTCAATTGCACAGAATCGAATAAATTTGGAGAAGGGTTCTAGGTCTCGGGTTCCTAGACAAAAAAGAAGGATATGAATTCAAGAGATATAAAGGAACTCTTTCATGCTGAACTTTGGGTGATCAGACATTTCAATAGGTAGAAAGAAAACGCAAGTTGTTCTACTTTCTAAAGAGTAAAGTTCATTTTAAAAATGCATTGTTTTCAAAAAGAAAAGGTTGAGGTTGGTTTATACAGGTAGTCCTCGACTTATGACCACTATTGAGCCCAACATTTCTGTTGCTAACTGAGACAATGGCTGAGTGGGTTTTGCCCCATTTTGCAACCTTTCTTGCTACAATTGTTTAGTGAATCACTGCAATCATTAATTTAGTAATACGATTGTTAAATGAATCTGTCTTCCCCAGTGATTTTGCTTGCCAGAAGGTTGCAAAAGCTGATCACACATAACCCCGAGACACTGCAATCATCATAAATATGAACCAGTTGCCAAGCATCCAAATTTAGATCAGGTAACCATAGGCTGCCTCAACTGTCTTTTTCAGTGCCATTGTTAGTTCAAACAGTCACTAAACGAATGACTGTAAGTCAAGGACTCCCTCTAATCATTGCAACACCATAATCAAAAGAAATATCTAGCCATCATTTCATAGTGGGTTCTTGCAGAATAACTGAAAGGAATCCCAGGATTGTATGACTACTACAGTTTCTTACTTGGGAATAAGATAAAATTCACTGAATGAAGCCTCAGAAAGCCAATTCAGAGTAACATCAATGCTTCTTTCCATTGTTCAGAAAAACTGAGAATTTCTCCCTGTTTTTGCACACATTGCTCCAAAGGCTAAATTATTCACAGAAAAACTCCCCCTAGCCATCCATATCTACTGTTGCAGCTCAGCCTTCTTTGCAGCACTATGGAAATTGTTATATTCCTACCAGGAGCACAATTACCTGTGCTTAAAGATGGATCATACTCTGTAATTCAGCAGTTAGAGTATTTTTATCATTTAAATATTTCATTTCAATTGCATATATTACAAATGAAAAGAATTTTTGTAATGACTATGAATAATTTGCTACATCTTCACCAATCAACTACGTAGGCTGCTGCCAAATTGTATATATATAAATTAATGTGCTCTCCGGTGTAACTTACTTGCTTACTTGCTCATTTACTCCTTACTTTATTTATATTTCAGATCTCTGGCTTCTCCTTCAAAGAGGGAAGAAAACATAGAACTGATGCTCTTTTCCCCTAGAAGCAAGTGAATCTAAATGCTACATATAAACGTTGATTTCATGATAATGCTGGAAATGTTCTGGGCTGGAATTGTTGGATTTAACAATTTAAAATCATAACAATTTATGTAAATAGATGTCAAATAAAGAAAAATCAGTGCTGGCAGAAATTAGTTGAGTTAAAATTTTATGCCACATGTTGAAGGAGCAAAAGAATCCATGTTCATAGCTAAGAGAAGAAAAAGGAAAGAAAATACCAAGCCTTGTTTTCTTCTCATGATTCCATATGAATATTTTATTTTCCATTTTAAAGGTACAACTCAGCTGTATACACACTTTATACTATACACATGGGCTGAATTTAAACTTTTCTAATAAATTATTTAACATTACCTTAGCACGCTCTAAGGTGAACTGTTTAAAGTGTATTGACTTGTAGAAGACTGTAGGGGGAAAAGTGCTTATGTCAAAACGAGTAAGGATATTACAGTCCAATTCTATACAAATATATCTGAATGTACATGTACAGTAGGTAGAATATGGAAATCTCAATTTTAGTCTAATTTTAATATAATTACAGGTCTATTTATTTTTTCCACAATTAGCCAGATTATCACTCTAGAAAGAGACATGAAAATACTCACTTTAATAATATTAAAATATGAAGTATGCTGAATTAAATAGTCTTCCCTAGTCTGACAGATTCTGAATGCAGTGGGACTTCAGAATTTTTTCTGCCCATTTGGTCTCATGGTTTAGGCACTAGACTAGAAACCAGGAGAGTTCTAATCTCAGACTAGCCAGGAAAACCAGTGGATGACTTTGGGCCAATCACTCTCTCTCAGCCCAACCCACCTCACAGGGTTGTTGTTGTTGTGGGGAAAATATGAGGAGGAAGGAGTTAGCTATAAAACAGGGTCTTGGCATTAAACAATCATAGAAAAGATCCTAAAGCAGGAAATTAGGAGGGTGTTCTCATCACTACTTTGATACATATTTATTCTGGAGTAGCTGGAAAGCCTAATGCTGTAGAAGACAAAGAAAGGCAAGACAAAAGATCCCTGTAAATATGAAAATGAGCTCAGCATCTCATTATTTAAAATAGCTAGATACTAAAAAGGGTAGTGTCTTGTTTTAAATTTAATTGATTTAATAACAGAATACCTATATTTATATTATATATTTATTTTTAATATTTTGATTGCAGCATTTTGAGCATGGTTTGTTTCTTTTGTAATGCAATATATATCTATATATTTTATTTTATGCATTTAAATATGTGTTTCTGCGGTCTGCAGATTTCACCAGACTCTCAAAGGAGTCTATAGCACACAAAGGTTAAGAACCCCTGCTCTAAAGAATGAATGAAGCAAACATTTACTAGTATGAATAATGAATTCTGGTTTTCAGTCAAAGTCTGATTTTAAGTCTTGTTTCTTTTGGAAGTTCAGCATGCACTCCAGGATAAATAACATTTTTCTTCAGATAACAGCATTAAGTAGTTTTTGGATGTATATACAAGAAAACAATCAATATTATCCTTTATCAAATTAAAGTTTTCTCTCCAGGATACTTTCCATTCATCCATTTTTCTTATCTACCTTGTTGCAAGTAGTGGTACTTATTCTGTTTCATTTGTTGAACATCAGAGTTACAAAAATGTGATAGAAAATACTTTCATATGACCTCCTATCTCTTCAAATACTTTTCCTTTAAGTCTCGTTTGAATCTTCAGTGGTTGACAGTCATCAGCTGTGCCTTAAACAAATATTACTAAGTCCAAGACCTAAAGAATTATTAATGTAGCTTTTTTATTATCTCTTTTGAATGGTATGTAGATATTGTTTATCTCTATGTACCTGTTGATTACTGAGTTGTCTAAATACCAGGCTTCCAATAATTCTCTAGCATTTTTGGGGACTTTTCGGAACAAAAACCCCCAAAACATCTCCTCACCAGCAATCAACACTCAGATGAGCAGAGATTAAAACCAAGATTAAAATTAGACTGATAATCAAGAAGCAAATAATACTCCAATCAAGGAACTACCAACACAGACAAACAAGTTAAGAGTAAACTATAGTTCAAGGAACCTCCAAGACCACTCCCACCAATACAGACAGGGCAAGCCACTAGTATATAAAAACGAGAGCAAACCCCACTCCCTAGTAGTGCTGAAGATGTTTCTTAGTTTGATAATGAAACATCTGCAAGACTGCTTAGAGCAGGGGTCCGCAATCTTTTGGACCTCAGGGACCACTAAATTCATAATTTTAAATTCCACAGACTACTAATATAATCTGCCTAATGACTGGCTGGGTGGGCATGGCTAGGTGGTCATGTGACAAGGTGGGCATGGCCAACTCAATGTCACTCACGTCAAGGGGCACCTCACCAGCCTCTACTTGCCCCTCCCACCCACTCCTCTCCTGTCTGCCTGGGCTCCTTAGGGCCCCAATAGGAAGCAGTTGTTGGAGCTAAGCAGCCACCATGAGAAAGAGTTGGCAAAACAGCTGGCTCAGTTCAAATTGGATCTGCCCAAGAAGGAGGCTCAGCAGAAGCACCTCACTGATGACTACGAGCATAGGCTTTCCAAGCTGAGGGAAGACCTGCGGGAGTGCAAGGCCAGGTACAGGTGCCTGGAGGCTCAGCGGGCTGAGATGTCCAGACAGTTCCAGACCATGATGTAGTCCCACTGGAACAAGGCCCTCCGGCTCTTCGCCACCAGCGGTGCTTCCTTCCAGCCTTCACCCAAAGCCCCACACCAGGAGGCTGAAGCAGACCCCAAGTCACAATTTCTCCCCCCCCTCTGACCCGCATAAAAAGGCCCCAAAGGGGGGGACTCTCTGCAGCAACACAAACGTTCATTGCACGTACCCGGCCCACGGGCCATAGTTGAGGACCCCTGATTAAGTGAAACATTAAAAATGCAAATAATTTTTCTGCAGACCACCAAAATTTTCTCGCAGACCACCAGTGGTCCACAGACCATCAGTTGGTGACCATTGGCTTAGAGAGCACCAAATACCCCACAGTTTGAGCCTAAGATAAAAATATTTGCTTTACTAGTGTAAAAATAAATCAAGATTATGAGTAGCACAGTCACGATATGAGAAGTTTTTAATCTATTAAAAACAACCGCTAACACTGAATCAAATAATTCAGAAACAACTTATTGTAATATTCCTAAAAAATAAAAATGAAAGGTTCATAAATGAGATAGGCTACAATAATTGAACATAAACTACAACTGTGTAGAGTCAACATAATCAGAGGAGAAGTATCAAGGAATCAAAATGGAATTTTATTATTTGTAAAGGAAATTTGTCTTGGGTCCTTTAGGTGACATGGATGGTGTAGAAATATGATAAATAACACAACTTTGGTTTTCTTTCAAAATTCAAAAATGAATATTTTCTATAAAGTTACAGTAGCAATAGCAATAGCAGTAGCACTTAGATTTATATACCACTTCGTAGTATTTACAGCCCTCTCTAGTATCTTTAATAATGAAAATAAATATGAAAAAATAAGATAGAAATGTATCTGCAGAACTCATTGACCATATTATGGATCATGACCTTTATTTCTTTTATCTTTATATCAGTCTTCCCATGAAAAGAATTCTTAATTATAAAGCTAAATAAATAGTTGATGAGGAAAAAAGAGTCTGGAGAAGCTTTGAGAAATCAGTACAAGTTGGTAAATTAAAACATTGTACAAGAAGTTTCAAACATTTTTCTTACTCCATTATCTCCACATCTCCACTATCTCAGAGCATCTTTGATATCAGAAAAATGTATATATAAACATTCTATGGTATGATTAATCCATGTTGTCTGCCTGCTCTGGTTGGATCTAATCCTTTAGAACTGGGTGGGGAACTATGTCTCCTTTATGACTTGTAGACTTCAACTCCCAGAATTCCTGAGTCAGCATGGTTTAGGAATTCTGGGGGTTGAAGTCGACAAGTCATAAAAGGGTCATAATTCCCCACCCCTTTTCTAGAGCTAGGATTTCAGCTCTGATGCAATACTGTTGCTGCAGATTTTACTTCTATTGAATTGTGTTATTTTAAAAAAAAACTTCAGACCAAAAGATCATCATCAGAATTCAACCAAGATAGGTTACAGCCTGAAGTGAAAGACAATGGAAAATGGGTAAAATCTCAACATTCAAAAGGCAGATGGATTGACAGCTAAATCCTATTTTCAAAGAGGGGTAGTGTCATGCACTGCCTCTGAGAGCATCAGTCTAGCCTTGAGGGTGAAGGGTAGATCAGGTGATACGTGAGGTTCTGTCTGAACTGGTCCTTAATATCTGCCACCGGAGGCAACATGAACTTTCTACATAATGGAAAATCAGCTTGAATACTACAAACCCCACTTCTAGCTGACTATCCCTTTTCAAAATGGAAGGCAAATACAGCTATGAGATGGAAGATATTCAATTGTTCAGTGAGAAACAGACCAAGAAAGAAGGCCAAAGGACTTTTATAGCACCTTACAGATAAACTCATTTGTTAAGGGAAGGGAAGGGCAGGGAAGGGAAGGGAAGGGAAGGGAAGGGGGGAGTGAGGGAGGGAGGGAGGAAGGAAGGAAGGAAGGAAGGAAGGAAGGAAGGAAAGAAGGAAAGAAGGAAAGAAGGAAAGAAGGAAAGAAGGAAAGAAGGAAAGAAGGAAAGAAGGAAAGAAGGAAGGGACTATGCTCCCTGGGTGTGCTTGAGTGGCTCCTGATAAATGTATATCTATGACTACATAAACATCAAACGAGATGACAAAATCACCCTGAGATTGTACCACTTCAGCCTTCAGGTTGAGAAGTTTGCATTATTGGATGCACAGTAACATCAACAGCAGGTTGCTGGATGAGTGAGAATGAACTGTTAAGAGGGTTTTAACTGTCTTCCTAGCACACCTGTATACTCTAAGAATAAGTCTTTGCAAGATACCATCTCCAATGATACTCACAAGAAATAGCTTGAACATTTTGCCTACAGGTTACGTAAATGCAGTCCTGCAGGACTGTTTAGAGGAAAGACACAATGTCACTTTAATCTGAAGTGACCCAATGTGAAGAACTTCCCTGGAGCAGACCAGCCCTTCCTTTCCATTTGTGCTCTCATGTATTCTGCAAATCCACTGTGACTGTTTGGAGTCCCCAGTCTTGGCCACACTTCCTGTGCCTATGCGCTGCAAATGTAACAGATTGTTTTTTGCATGTCTGTTTAATTTTCAGAAAATTGTCTCATTGCCTTCAAATTGCAAGTGTAAGGAAATCCAGCTGTCAATTCCCATTAAATGGAGCAGAGTTTTCTGTCGTTAATGCAGTTGTCTTTCACAGTCTGCTCAAGTTAAAGAACTCTTTAAAAAAACAGATTTATGATGGATGCCATCTGGCCTGATAGAAGGAAACAGATATCGATTTTTAATATTTTCTCCAAACTTGTTTACTCTGGGATAATACAGCAGCTGTGTGGCGGCTTGTCTCAGAGTGGAAAGGATTATTACCCCTGCCTTTTGATGAGATAAATTACCAAGAATGACTTGAATGGCTAAAGGGTATACTTTGATGTTCTGTCGCTTCATTTACCCTTATGACTAAATGATTATTGATTTTATATTTTTAAGCTCTTGAAACGCGAAAATAAGTTGGTTGAGAAGCCTAGATGTGTTGGTTTTATTAATTTATTTCTGCAGGGCATAATTCACTTTGGACTAGGTTGTGAAGGTTTTTGGGTTCATGACCGACTCCAGATACAGTTGCAAAGAAATGGCTTATTTATATAGTCATTGCAAGTAGTTCCAAAATCAATACAGTCTGAGATTGGATGATTAAACCTAGTCCCTTTGTGGGATTCATTCCTGTAGCTACCTCTGAAATGATCTTGAGTCTCAAGCAGATTCATGGGATCAAGTCTTACGAAGAGCAAGCTTGTATGTGTGTGTGTGTGTCCATTTGTGCATGTGTATGCAAGCATATTCTCTTTGACACTTCTTTCTTTCTTTCTTTCTTTCTTTCTTTTTTCCTTCCTTTCTTTCTCTCTTGCTTTTTCTCTGTTCAATAACATTCTAACAGCCAGGAACAGGGGGGGGAAACGCCCTGTTGATTGAGTACTTCAATGAAATCACTAATCTGCATTCAAAGAGGTGCCTCCAAAGGCTACTTAGATTTTCCATGGATAGATTTAACTACTGCTTTGATCAGATAGTCCCAGTATGCAGTGGATTTAGGTCTCTGTACTTATGTAGACAGCAGGAATCCAAGGTGTACACTAAACCTTTAAATAGTTTTCACAGTTCAAAACAGCTGTTTGCCTTTAGAGTACAGCAGACACCCACCTTTCTCTCTGAAGTGCTGCCTTTTCTGTCATCATCACTTAACACATTGGAACTATTCCATGTTTGACTGAAATGGGGCTGTTGTCAACCTACTGAAATATTTTGTAGACAGAAATATTTTGCAGAAATGTTATGCCCCAAAATAATCCTTTAAGAGTCCCCCCCCCTTCCCTTGCATGTTTTTCCCCCTTCCCTTGCATGTTTGGCAGAGATACAGATTCACTATACATGTGTCTAGGCATTTCCTCTTCAGTCTACTTTTAAAGTTATCCTTATCCTTGAAAATAATTTGCATACAAAAGGTGTGATTTATTCAAAAATTAGGCATCTTTGAATCCCGAGGGCTCTCGGGAGTCTCTCCAGTGAAAAATACAAGAATGGAATCTCATTGTAGATGTATAAACCAATAAGCAAATATGATCTGCAAATATGACTCTTTCCCTAACATGGTGGTGTGCAGAATGAATTCCTCCTCAAACACCCCATATGGAGTGTCTATGGAGATTCTCAATCATCCAGGTCATGGTTGTTCTGAAAGTGCTTTTCAAAAGGTAACTGGGCTTTCTTGGTTTTTTTCTTGAACAGAAGAGGAAGAGACCCAAAATCACCATTTTGCCAGCTGACAAAGGAAGACGTACAGTTATCCTGAACACAGATGACTACAATGCCAAGATAAACTACTATATATGAGGCTCTGAAGAGAAATCCTACCAACCCCGCCAGCAAAAGGTCATTGATTTCCTTCAACAACTACTGAAAGACATAGCCATTGACAAGCCACAATACTATCACTTTTATCCTGGGGAAGCTACCTCAGGCATATACTGTATGGACTCTCCAAAATCCACAAAGAGGGAACTCCACTCAGGCCAATTGTCAACAGCATCAACTCAGTCAGATACAACATTGCAAAACATCTAACCACTGCATCAGCTCCTCTAGTCGGCAACACCACCCATCACTTCAACAAGTCACACGATTTGGCAGCAAGGTTTGGAAATTAAATTGGATCCAGGTGAGACCATAGTTTCTTATGATGTCACTTCACTCTTCACCCACATTCCTACAACTGAAACTGTCATGGTAGTGAAGAAACAACTACTACAGGACAGCACATTAGGTGACAGAACTAACCTCAACCCAAACCATATATGTGCCATACTGGACCTCTGCCTGACCACTACCTATTTTAAATGCAGTGAAGGTTTCTACAGACAAAAATATGGTTGCTCCATGGGTTCTCCTGTGTCTCCCATTGTGGTCAAGCTCTACATGGAAGAAGTACAAACCAAAGAGGCCATCTATGTTTAAATTGAACAGCCCTCTCTCAACAGAAGTGGAGGGATACAACACCACCTATCCCTTGTCTATCACACAGTCCTTTCAGCTGTCCCAAGAAAGTTTGCTGATTCAGGTAACCCTGAGGTACAGATAAATCCCCAAGTGGCCTCAACCACTCTCAGAGAGCTAGTGACTGACCTTCAGAGTGTTAACAACCAGATGATTGCTAAGGAATATAAATCTTTCTTTCAGAACTGAAGAAGCTTCAGAACATAAATCATTCAATCAGAACTGAAGAAGCTTCTTGGATGAGAAGAGAAATGTTTTCAAGGGGAAAAAACCCCCCAAAAAAGACCAGTTGCCTTTTGAAAAGCATCTTTGTGACATCCCATATGGAGCATCAGTAAATGATGGTGGCACCAAATGGATAAAATGAGAGGCTGTAAATGAGGGACCATATTTTGATGAGAGAGCATGCTTCTCATGCAAAAAAAAAAGCTTGTACAGTATTCAGTCCTTCATATCTCAACGTTGGAGCTGGGGAAACATCCCAGTGCAAGTTAGATAGACCAATGAACTAGGAAGGAGTCCCTTTGCTTGTCCTTCAGAGAAGACGTTTAAGCTTCCTAAGTGTGTCACTTGTGCCACAAACTTTTGTGAATTTTAACACCGTGAGCTACACTGCTTGCTGTTCCTTACCTGGAATTTGAAGTGTGAATAGGCACATCAAGACCCCCTCATTCAAAATTTCCTGTACAGAAGCATCTTTTGTACTTCATAAATTAATGGTATTGGCTGCTGTTCCTAACATCAAATCCTTTCCTTAGAGAGAAAAGCCACTGCTCTTATAAATAAATACCACATTTATTGACTCAGGATTTAAACCTTTTAAAATAACTTTAGGTCAATAGAACAGAGGCAATGGTGCTTTTATATATCTTTTGAGTAGATGTGTATGTTTAATTTCAGGGAAAAAATTCAAAGCAGACCCTGGTTCCTTGGAGTACTCCCTGAATTCAAGAACACCACTTGATAATTCTGTAGAGCTTATTAATTTATCTCATGTCTGACTAACCCTTTAACTATCCTTCTTCGAAGTCTTTGAATCCACATAAGTAAACATTTAGGAGTTGCTTTCAACAAATAATAGATTGTTCCAATAGCTAAGATATCACATTTCTAAAACATGCTGACATTTCCTGATATTAAATCAAAGTGAACTTTATTTAATTTTCAAATGACTCTGCTTAATGATCAGGTGAATTATATTTTTTTCCACAAGTATCTTCTGTTATTAAACACCATGACAGTATACTTTACTAAGCTTTAATAAAAAGGTGTAAAACACTTTCTTTGGACACGCACAATGTATAATTAATGTATAGTAAATTATACAGCTGGGCTTAAGGCTTGTTTAAATGCATAGAATTCAAAGTCTGCTGCAGAAATAAACTAACTTTTGGATCAGTGTATTACATTAACGTAATACGTTGATTCATTTTACAGGGTGCTGCTTGTGGTGATTATTTAATTAATCACCTTTTGACGATTATTCACACCAATCCAAATCAAGGTCTCCATTAAAACCAAAGAATGGCTTCATTACAAATGACCCATAAAAGTGTCAAGTGCTGGCAGCCAAGACAAGTCATTTCCTTCCCGTTTAAAACCATTAAGTCGAATCATGGGGGCGGGGAAGGTGATGAAGTGCATAATAGAGGTGATTACAAAGAAAAATGTAAACAGTAAATGTGACAGCCATGTTGGAGAGACTAAGAGATCAAAGATACAGAATGTTGGGTTTCGTACCTTCAGAAGTCCTTCATTTTCAAAGAGAATTAATTACCAATTAATATTTTTTTTCCAGCTGGATGTTTACCCACTGAATTTTGGGCAGCTCCTCCAATTACAGGTACAGTAAAATACTGTTTCTCTAAATATATCTACACTTATATGGCACCATCAATGTGCATATCTCATTATGGAAGACCATAATCAAAACTGAGACCACAGTCTGAAAAGAGCTTACAATCCAGAAACTGCAGTATGAAAAGACAGCAGGAAAGGGGAATAAGACTGAGTAGTAGCAGCAAGCAAGCAATTAATTCTGCTATGTGGGCAATCTTTTGGTTACAATGTGAGAAGACTGAGAAATTAAGACCAAACATCATTTAAAAAAAAAAAAGATAAATTTTCAGGGGGTACTGAAAGAGAAGAGGCATTACAAAGCTATTCACAAAAATAACCACAGATTTTAAAAGTTTCTTAGTAGAAACATCTCTACAATTCTTGACATTTTGAAAGACCAATAAATTAGGCCACCTTGAAACAATGAACATGGCCTTTTTCAGCCTATAACATGGATGAAAAACGAAGTAGACAGACCTTCTGCAGTAGACATTATTTTTGGTTTTGTTTTAAAGAGAAGAAATAAACTAAGCTACATCCTCTCAAGCATTGAATGAAAATAGTGGTTGGAAGAGCAGGCTTGTTTCTACTCCTTCTGGTGAATTTCTAATAAAAAGTATAGTGTGCATATTCCACACATATTCCCAGATGCCAATATGTGCTTCTAGTTGGAGAGTGTTACACCTGCTTCTCCTATAGTCTCTTCAAAACCAAACCAACAGAAATACAAATCAGAGCTGGGCATTCTGTCAATTTCAGGACAGTGAATATCAAAGTCTATGAATGCAGAGCTATGTGGTCTACACATGCCATAAATCAAATATTTAATTTGTGATGAGAGATACATCGGTAGGTAGGTAAGTAGGTAGGTAGGTAGGTAGGGAGGGAGGGAGATAGATAGATAGATAGATAGATAGATAGATAGATAGATAGATAGATAGATAGATAGATAGATAGATAGATAGATAGATAGATAGATATAATAAATATGCAGAAAATAATAGAAAGATAGCATTGACTTCCATGTGAGCATTAATGTCCATTTATATTCTCCCTTTTAAAAACAGTTAGCATACAATTTTGATTATATTGTGTCCAGAGAGTGATTCATCACCAAGCTGATCTGGCTAATGCTAGTTTTCTCTTGTGAAAACTGATAGAGCTACTTGTTTTTCAAAAGGGTACCGAAGCTCTTTCTCACACACTTGTTTGTTGAGTCTACTTGTCATTCTTTCTTTGATATTCATTTGTTTTAAAACCTTGCACACACAGCTGGATTAGTAATTGCAAAAATGAATACCCTCAAAGTTCAAGTGCTGCTTCTGAAAACAAATAGCTATTGACTTTCATTAGGAGATCTGTGATGTTATCTAACTGTGCAAAGGCATTTGTGGTATGCCGTTTACATTGTATCTCCTGATTGTATAATCATTATTGATTTTCCTTGTGTGTAGTACCTATGTCAAACAACCTAATATATTTAAATGGTGATTATTTTAACCATTTATCTATTATTAGATAAGATCAAAGGCAGTTAAGTCCATAGAAGATTGTGATAAGATAAATACAGGGTACAAGCCACCCGGGCATCACTTCTGCACTAATTCCAGTACTTTCTTTAGGCCCAGACAAGAGAACTTTTCACAAAGCCTATTGAAGTAAATTCATGGAGATTGAGAAACAGCAAGTCCTATTGGATCACCGAATTGCAAAATTATGCCTCAGGCTAAACTTAGAATTTCTGTTTTTCTTTACTGGATTGAAAACACATGGGAAATCCCAGATCATAGGAAAAGAGTCACTAGTTTCTTCACATTAAAAATGGAAAATAAATGTGTGGGTGTTTCATAGCAACCATTAATGCCAGATCAAAGGATGAAGAGACTGATAAGGGTGGAACCACCTTACATAGCTATGTCACCTACTTCTTTATTGGCTAGAAGTTCCTGTTCTGGATGGCAAATTTCCAGCCCGTGTGTTTTCAAGTTTAAGGAGAAGGAGCAAATCTAATATCAAGCATTTGTTAAAGGAATGTTATTTAGCACTCTGAGAGCTATTATAGCTGGAGCTGTAAACAGGAAATTGGTAAATTGATAAAGCCAGCAAAATAATTCTGCATTTTAGGATCAGGCAAAAGCAAAAGGCTGGATTGTGGCATTTAGAACATCAAAACAGAGTTTTTATATTGACAACCTGACCACAGGAAAACTAGCTCTGTGTTTAAAAGGGGGTTTGAAATGCCTTTTTTAAAGTTATGTAATCTGCTTATAATTCAAAACCTAGAATTCCTCAGAAATCCTCAGAAATTGGACAAATATGTAGAATCACAGTATAAATACAATCCAATAACTATTTCCCAGATTTCCACATCCACAATAACTAGGAAAAAAATGTGGTAAGCTCCAGAGGTGGGCTTCACATAATTAAACAAGTGGTTTGCCTAGTACAGAACCGAAAATGTGTGTGCGGCTTCAAACATCGTCTTCCGCGCTTGCACATAGCTTCAAACACACAGCGATTTCCAGTGCGTGGCTTCCATCACACCTTCTCGGACCGCTGTGGGGAATAGAGAGGGTGAGGTACGGAAATCAGCTGGGCTACGTGGGCGGGCGAGCAAGACAGAGAGTGAGATATATAGGATGGGATAGTGCCGGGGCAGGTGGACAGGCCCAGCCAGTGGTCAGAACTACTAGTTCTCCTGAACTGGTCTGAACTGACAGCAGCCCACCTCTGGAAAGCTCCTATATAACTGCATTTGGCAATAGTTTGAAATCCATCACATCTTGAGTGGTGGTGCACAACACATAGATCTTAGTTGGTGTGATGTGGGCAACAATGTGTTGACTTTCAAATTAGTCATTACATTGGAGATCCTAACTTACATAGAATAGTATGGGCATGCTTGGATAAAACTGTGCCAAAACTGAAAAATAAACATAAGGAAAGAAGTCATGGAAGAGTTTGGAACAGAGTAACAAGAATTGTACTGCAATATACCATAGAATTGTGTAGAGTTACAATAATTGGAAACACAAGAAGGATGCTTAGAAGAGTAAGTGAAGGAGCCTGTGGATGAGAAAAAAACATACATATTAGAGAATGGTTCTTGCAAAAAGCGAGGAATCAGAGAAATCTCCTATATATGTGTATAGAAAGAAAAGTCAGCTGTAAATAATATAGTCAAAGAAAGCAAAGAATAGTTAAGACTAATAAATAAGACAAAAACAGGCAGAGAAAACCCAGAGTGAATTTGATGCATAAAAAAGGTTTCAGATGTGTGTAGAGAGGACCTCCAGCAAAATGAATGGAATGAAAAATAAAAGCAATTATTTAATAAAACTGAATTGAAGGAATGCTGGAAGGAGTATTTCAGACATCTCTGTGATGATAACAGAGCTATGTGGAAGAGTGGAGTTGAAACAAAAAAATTACAAAGGTTGGTGTCCAAGAAAAGAAAACGGATGAAAGGGAATTAAAATGCTATGAGAAGATTACCAAATGATATGGCAGCGGGCATAGATGATATAATTAGAGAATTGTTAAACTGTGGATACAGTTTGCTTGTAGGGTCAGCAAATGACTCATTTTAACAATTTATGAAAGCTACTTTTTTCATAAGAAGAAGCCATTGTTGTCGCCTTGTCCCAGAAGATCTCAAACTGGTTTGGTGATGTAGAGACGATCAATGAGCCTTGACAAAACAAACATATGAAGAAAGAGTAGATGGGAGAAACGGGGTTGATGAAATCCTCAAGAAGAGAGAGATTAAAGAAGATTAAAGAACAAGATGCAAAGTATGGAGCAATATATGAATTTAAGAGAGGCAAGGAAACTTTCCAAGGATAGTATAAAAATGGTGTTGGTTAAAATGAAATTAATCGATATTGCCATTTCTCTTTCTCATTTTATGCTTTAATTTCTTATGCCTGACTCTTTCTTATACCTTTTCTGCACTCTGCCTCATGTTTACCTCAAATAACATAATTGTATATAGTACTGTATGGAGTGATTTATAAAAGGCAGTTCATCAAATTTAAACTGATTTTAGACCAGGATTCTTTCCTTATGTTTACTGTTTCCTTTCCTTTCATCTTGCAAGCAGAGTAAAGGTGGGTCAACTTTAGGTGCATTAACTGTTTTTGATTTAGTCATCTCTACCTCTATACTGTTATAGTTCAGGAACCGGCTAACAGTAATAGAGTTTTCAGTTTTGAATTTATATTTTCATCATGGCCAAGCAGAACACATCTCTGACTCTGTTTTTGTTTAGGACAAAGAGGATCTCCCCACTTTGTCATTTCTATGCTTATTCATTTGCATTTTTCAGAAGGTTATGCAAAAACTTTGGATCATCTTGGTTGTCATCAATTCTAATGTCACATCAAGGTTGCACCAAGAGTTACAGTTTTTAAAATAAAAAAAATTCCCTATGTGGGCAAATATATTATGACATCAAAAGAGAGTGAGGAATTGTTATACGATCTTTTTCATTTCTGGGAGAAAAATTACCTTTCATTGGTATGGTGAGCCTATTTGACAACATTTTAAGCCACAGAAAAAGGGATTGGGGGACATCTTTGTTTGATAGCCCATTTCTTAACTACTGTTTCTGTCCCCCCACCAAAAAAAAATGCCATTTTTTATAATTTTGGGTTTACAATTTTAAATAACAATGGCTGATTAATTCTGAGGAAACTAACACTGCAAAATCTTCTAAAGATTTGAGAATTTTACTGAAAAAGTGCAATGAAAAGGTACGGTGATTGATAAGGTCTTATTTGTATTTGGATACATTTAAACCTCCAATGTTGGTGTCAAAGAGTGACAGAATTAAGGCTGCATGACAAAGCTTTCAAATTCTATTGTTCACTTTGTTTATTCTAAAGCTGTGTCCCATCTACTCTCAACACTCAAACATGTTCAATCTAAGTCATTTATCCAGTTGGTATTTGGAGCTGCAAACTTGATTGAAAACGTTGGGCCATCTGCTGCAGGTACTGGCCCCTGCTCTGTTCTTGGTTTTCTTGGATATGTTGGGGATTTAGCTTTTAATCTGGAGGTTGGATTCCAGCTAGTGAGATCTAAGGCCTATTACTGTGCCTCAGGTTATTCTGTTACAGTAAGGGTTATTGGTCAACTACATAGTGAAGTTTACATTTCTGCTTCAATGAAATTCCTTGAAACAAGATATACGTACTACATTTTTCCCCCTGAGGTTTTAATAATGTCAGGAGCTAATCAGGCTAAAATTTTACTGTCACAGAGAATTAGGGATTTAGATCTCCAAAATATGCAATCTCAAGCAAATAAAATCTGTTCCCTGTTATCTGTGTTGAGAATTCCAATTATGGGATTAAAGTGGCAAACTATTTACAGGTGTCAAACCTTCCTAAATAAAAGTATGCCTCAACTTTCTGCTCCATTACAAAAGAACTCTCAGAATAACCCTTTTGTTGCACACTTATGGAATCAGGAGGGTGAGCGAGTTAGATGTTCCTTATTATAATATCTATTGAAAGATCAGGTTTCTGATCTTTGAATGGACTAACTTGATGTGTATAATAAACCTTTGATTTGATTTGAGGTTGTAAAAAGAACAACAATGAATCTTCTAAACAGGGAAGTCACTCCAACTTTTGTCAGTTCAAAAGTGGTGAAGCTTTCAGTTACCATATGAAGTTCAGTAGAACATAGGCAACAATGTTTATTGTGGCCCCTTGTCCATCCAAAAGCTTCTAATCGCCTGCCAACTATAAGTGCTGCTCAGGTGCAGTATTATTCTAGGCAGACTTTGGCATCTTAGCGGAACTAATCAATGCCTAATTTCCTTGACTTAGTCTCAGATGGACACCAACTGAAGCTCCTGGTTCCCATTCTGGACTCTTCAATGTTCCCTGATAATATTTACACCACTGGCTGTATCTATTGTATGCAAAAGTGCTGTTAATAGTTTTAATCATTAAACTTTCTGAAGCTTGTTGTGGTTTCTGTTCTAATGAATAAAATATGACAGATGGATGGGGGGAAAGAACCCAGCAGAGAAAGACAGCATTGGAGTTATGTAAATGTAACACAATTAGATGAATTGCTTCTCAAAGATCATGGGAAATCATTCTATATACTGCACTACTTGTTCCCTTACAAGTTCTTTTGAAGAAAACTCAGAATGGATTTAGAAAGCACTATGATTTCCCAGAGGATATACTCATTTTTAATCCCATGAGTATGATTTCAACAAAGTAATTCACCCGCAAGCAGCCCATAGTTGCTCACACTAATCTCAGGACTGGGTAGTTATTTTATTTTATTAGGGATCAAACAGTATTCTACTTAAGTTAGAGTCAGAAAGTAACTAACATGATGCATTAATATAATATAAAAGACAAGAATATTCAGGAACTTTTTTAGTTGCCCTCACATAATTTAATTAGTATGGATGTTATTTATTTGAACTGAGAAAGTGCAAAAAATAAAAGTAAGAAAGAGACAATGGTAAAAAGATGGCTGTGGAACAATGGGAAGGTGTGTTGAAAATGGGGCTTTATACAGACAGGCCCTTTGTTTTAGTCAATGGCTGAAAGGTTATTTCTGATTGTCTGCATGTGGACCCTGTGCTCCAAAGAAATGAACTAAGAAAAAAATCCAAATGCAGCATTTTATATTTAAAAAAGGAAAAGAAAGAAAAAAGAATAGCTTCATTCTGAACATGACACTTGAATTTTAAAATTGAAATGCACCAATCTACCTACTAACAATTTAATAACAGATCTTGGGCTCCAACTTAATCTCTTCTCCTTTCCTTTTTTTAAAATTTTGTTTCCAGCCTGAAGAGCAGCATGAAAATGAATAAATCAACCTATTAATATAAATCTGTTAAATTAAAAAAATAATCTAATGGATCTGCGTTGCTAAATCATTAATAATTATAAATTATGGAGTGGTCTATTTAGGGCTAGACGTCATCCACCAATCTCTTTGGGGAAGGAGGTGCCCTCTGATCACTGGCATTTCCAATTGCGTTAGGGCAAAAAGTTATTAACATGGGAAATACGCTTAAATTGTTTTTAAAAATAAAGAAAAGCCACAAAATTCTCCCAAAGTTCAAGGGGAAAAAAGTTATGATCCCACTGACTGGGTTTTTTTTCCCCTCTGCAAGTTTTGTTCTTTAATTAGTATTGCTGTGAAAGTTTAATGTACTGATATTTTAAATATGTATCCATATTAAACATAACTGGTATTCTTGTTAGCCACTTCAGAAATCAGTGGAAGGGAGGCAGTCAGGGAGAAAGGGAGCTATCAAGCAATGATCACTGCTGTATGTCAGCTGCCAGATCTCCTACGACACTGATTGTCCCGTGTTACTCACTGTCAGGTAATACTGATCATGATGTCATCACACGTCATATGTGATGCTGCATTCTAATGCTGAATAACAAGCAAATTTGGGCAATATTCCAATATTTCTTGAATACTTAGTAAGTACCAGACATCAGCATCTACAGTATGCAAAATAAGCATACATTGATCACTTGTCTTGTCCTCGTTATTTTCATTATACAATTTTAGATTTATAACTGTTTGTTATGTTGTAAGTGCTATACATGTCAAATTTATTGTTAATTGTATTAAGTCACAAACCTGTGACTTCCTCCTGAGATCCAAGAAGAAACAGACAACTCTGTTTCTATCCATCTATTGATTCCCAAATTGTCTATCTGTTCTAAAGACTTTGCTATCTTTCCAACAGGATTTAATTCTTTAATCTTGGGGGCAGGGGGCAGGGAAGAGAGAGAGAGAAATTGTTTAATGTAGCCAAATTATTATATGTCATTTTAAATTCCAGAATTGATAGGAAGGAAAGTAAATTATCAGCTATGTAAGAAAATTTTCATCAATTTAACCATGAATCTAATTGATTAAAACCTCAGCTGATTAATCAGAAAATGAATTAGTTAGACAGCATTAGATCTAAAGTTCCCATTTCACCAGCTTGCTATTTCATTGTTTCTGTCATTAATTTTTTTCAAAAGACAAGTAGGATAAGAAGATTGGCATGCACCATTTGTTTGGTTCTAAGGAAAAACAGGAAGAGAATTTGCACTTTCGTTTATACTGATGTAGTGACGTTTAAGTGATTCGATGGCAAATCATGGCCTTTTCTGCCTTGAAATACAAGCCAAATCAAAGATCTGTTAAAGAGATTGCTTGTTTCAAAACAATAGTTTTTATGAATACATTGAAGATACTTTCCACACCCTACCATTGCATAGTTTGATGCCATTGTTATAGAGATAATGGAGGCCAGTTAATATCCTGTGGGTTCCTTGGCACTGTAGGAAGGAGCCTGGCAATCAAAATGTTGGATTGGATGTTGGGGATGGACAGCCTAAAAATCCACATTAGCCTCTGAAACAATATAGAACTGAACGGAAAAACAGGGATACCATTTGGCGTATGTCCATTTCTAAGATGGGTCCCTTTTGATCCTTATCAATGATGGTCCCGAAGTGCAGCAGGACTAGAGCAGCAGCTCCCCCTTCTGATATGTTACAGCCATAGCAAGCATGGGAGGAGCTTGGGTAACTGGTTTCCAAAGACTTTTCTTTGGGACCTCTCTGATATCTTACACTAGGCAAGGAAAGGAAGGCCCACTAGCCAAGCAAATTAACCATATAAGAAAAAAAAAATACAGATGAAACATTTTGACCATGAAAAGAGAGGTGTGGCTGCAGGAGTAGAGAGTGAAGTGTTGGGTGGCAGCAGGTCCGGGTTCTAGATCTGTGATCACTTGTATTGTTACCAGATTTAGAGGCCAATATTAATGCAATGGGACTTTTGTACAGATGTTTTCTCATTAGTAAGAGAATAGAAGCAGCTGGGGACAAGAAAGATTTCCACACTAATGATTTATACTGTTATCCAGCCATCATTGTGGCGATAAATCACTAATGGAGAAAGGCTTTACATCACTACATCAATGGCTCTGTGACACTATAAATTACTATTGCAGAAACGCTCCCTAATGTTACATTGAATCTGAACACTTGGGATATATTTATGTGAAAGGTCTCTGTCCCTCCCAAACCTTCTTCGGTAAATTGTGTCTTACCTTTTCTTTTTTCCTAAGTCCCAATGGTTTAGTCGAACCTTTTGTGACTATTAGGTGTGTGGCTCCTAAGGTTTGTAACCTTAACTCTGCCACTGTGGGATTTGACCCCTGCCTTTCTGGATATTTAAGCAAATGGGAGTGGGCAGGGAAGTGGATTCAGATAGTCAACTATGAGAGGGTGATGCCAGCAGGAGCCAGTAGGGAGAACTAATCAAACCATTATGTGAAATCTGCAAGAGCCAGTTATATTAGACAAATATCATTGTATATCCAACTTCTCCTTTCTGGGAAAGGTAATAGATAGAGCAACAGTTGCAGAGAATCCCAGGAAAAATAGACTATCTAGACCCATGATGGTGAACCTATGGCACGCGTGCCAGATGTGACACATAGAGCCCCCTGTGTGGGGACACACGCAGTCACCCCAGCCCAGCTCCAATCACATTTCTCCATCGCATTTCACTCAATCAATTCCAACTTCTCGTGAAAGAAAAAGATCTCACGAATTTGGAATTGGTTGAGTGAACTTTTTCACTCGCGTGCTTCACAATGGGGGAGACGAGGTCCCATCATTGTCCTGAAGCCCATTACAACATGGAGCCACAATGAGACCCTGCGTCAGCTAGGCTCGGCAAAAAAAAGCATTTTTTTTTCCTGCAGAGCTGCCTGTGTTGAGATGCCCCAACTCCCCGCCAGTCAGCTGACCGTGGGTATGCTGCTCCTAGGCTCATCAGCCTTCAGACGTCACTCCCACCACCCAGCACCAGTTAAGGGGTTCCTCCCCCCCTCCCCCTGTGGGGGGGAGAGACAAAGAAACAAAGGGAGGCAGAGAGAGAGAAAAAGAGAGAGAGAGATATACAGAGAGAGAGGGAGAGGGAGAGAAAGAGAAATGATATTACAAAAGTTTTTCTTAAAGTGGAAGGTTGCTTTGAAATGTTGTAATAATATATAGATATAAGTTTTGGGGAGGACAAAAAGGGCAGATTATTGCTAAATTGGGAGATATAATAATATTATGCTAAACTAGAAGTTATCATACAATGTTATAGCAGACTGCTTTTTTTTTTTGAAATGTATGGTAAAAGGGGAAAGTAACAATATTAATAATATTTTTAGTAAGTAAGGGTCAGTATATAGAGGAGGGAGTAAGGCGATGGTAAAATATTATGTAATCTCTTATGAATTAGGTTTTTGGTGTGAAGAAGTCACGGGGGGGATGGGTGGCGAGGGGGGGTTAGGGAGGAGGGGGGGAAGGAAAAAAGGGGGGAAAATTTGTATTTGAAAACTTTTTCAATAAAAAAACAAAAACAAAAGTTTTTCTTTTTTATTGTTGCTAAACATAATGTTTCAAAAGCAGGAAAAGTCACCACAAAGGAATCTTTAAGGACTGAACACCGAAAGGCATAAATTTCCTATCCCTTCTGCGTTCCCACTCCACACTGAAGCAAACCAAACGGGCCAGGGTCTCCCCGCTAAGCAGCCCTGACGAGTCCGCTTGCAAACTCCACCAAGCATGGCTTCAAACGTTTGGCTCATGCATCCCTTCTGGCCAGCACCGCAGCGGCGGCGGGGAAGGTGTGCACCCTGCCTGCTATGCTCTCGCTGGCCAGAGGTAATAATAATAATAATAATAATAATAATAATAATAATAATAATAATAATAATAATAATAATAATAATAATAATAATAATAATAATAATTTTATTTCTATACCGCCCTTCTCCTGAAGGACTCAGGGCGGTGTACAGCCTATTTAAAAACACAGATAAAACAATGATATAAAATTTAAAATAATTAAATAAGTGGCTCAAATTTAAAACCCCAATAAATTTAAATACCCCAATTTAAAACTATTGTGTTGATAGTCCGGCCTGGCAGAACAACAGGGTCTTCAATGCGCAGCGAAACACCCGGAGGTCGGAGATCTTACGAATTTCCGGGGGCAGTTCATTCCACAGGGCTGGGGCTCCCACAGAGAAGGCCCTCCCCCTGGGCGTCGCCAGCCGACATAACTTGGCTGATGGCACCCTGAGGAGGCCCTCTCTGTGGGAACGAACTGGTCGGTGGGAGGCTATTGGTGGCAGAAGACGGTCTCGGAGGTACCCGGGTCCTATGCCATGGAGCGCTTTAAAGGTGGTAACCAACACCTTGAATCGCACCCGGAAGACCACCGGGAGCCAGTGCAGCTCGCGCAGGAGGGGTGTCACATGGGCATAACGGGTTGCGCCCATAACCACCCGCGTGGCCGCATTCTGGACCAGCTGGAGCCTCCGAGTGCTCTTCAAGGGGAGCCCCATGTAGAGAGCATTACAATAGTCCAACCGGGAGGTGACAAGGGCATGAGTGACCATGCGCAAAGCGTCCCGGTCCAGAAAGGGCTGCAACTGGCGAATCAGGCGAACCTGATAAAAGGCCCCCCTGGCCACAGCCATCATGTGCTCTTCTAAAGACAGCCGTGCATCCAGGAGGACACCCAGATTGCGAGCCCTCTCTGTGGGGGGCAAAGATTCACCCCCAATAGTCAGCGATGGCACCTGCTGACTATATCGGGGCGCCGGAAGCCACAGCCACTCAGTCTTGGAGGGGTTGAGTCTGAGCCTGTTCCTCCCCATCCAGACCCGCACGGCCTCCAGGCAGCGGGACATCACATCAAGGGCATCGTTGGGGTGGTCTGGGGTGGAGATGTACAGCTGAGTATCGTCAGCGTACAGATGACACTTCACCCCAAAACCACGGATGATCTCACCCAGCGGCTTCACATAAATGTTGAACAGGAGGGGCGAGGGGACCGACCCTTGCGGCACTCCCCATGCGAGATGCCTCGAGGTCGACCTCTGCCCTCCTGCCAACACGAACTGCAAGCAGTCGGAGAGGAAGGAGGAGAACCACCGCAAAACGGTGCCCCCTATTCCTAACCCCCTCAACCGCTGCAGCATGATACCATGGTCGATGGTATCAAAAGCCGCTGAGAAGTCTAACAGGACCAGGACAGAGGAACAACCCCTGTCCCGAGCCCTCCAGAGATCATCCACCAACGCGACCAATGCCGTTTCTGTGCTGTACCCCCGCCTGAAGCCCGACTGGTACGGGTCTAGATAGATAGCTTCATCCAGGTGCCGGGGAAGTTGTCGTGCCACCACGCTCTCAACAACCTTCGCCACAAAACGAAGGTTGGAGACTGGACGATAGTTGGCTAATTCAGCCGGGTCCAGGGAAGGCTTCTTGAGGAGGGGCCTCACTACTGCCTCTTTCAAGGCAGCAGGAAAGGCACCCTCACCCAGAGAAGCACCTATAATCCCCTGGAGCCAGCCTCGTGTAACCTCCCGGGAGGCCAGTACCAACCAGGAGGGACACGGGTCCAATAAACACGTGGCAGCACTAATCTTACCCAGGACCCTGTCCACATCCTCGGGAGTCACAGGATCAAACTCCTCCCAGATAACATTCTCAAGGCCTGCCCCGGTCTCCTCCCGTGGACTCATCCAATCGGAGTCCAAGCCATCCCGAATCCGAGCGACTTTATCGTGCAGGAATTGCACAAAATCCTCAGCACGACCCTGCAAGGGATCTTCCCGCACTCCCCCCCGAAGAAGGGAGTGGGTCACCCTAAACAGGGCGGCTGGGAGGTTCTCTGCAGATGCGATAAGAGCGGAAAAATGGTTAGATTTTGCCGCTTTTATCGCCACTAGGTAGGTCTTGATATAAGACCTCACCTGTGTCTGGTCGGAATCGGATTGACTAGTCCTCCAAATGCTCTCTAGGCGTCTTTTCCGACGCTTCATCTCTCTCAGCTCCTCAGAGAACCAAGGAGCTAATTGAGATCGGCATCGGGTCAGAGGCCGCAAAGGCACGACGCGGTCCAAAGCTCCAGCGGCCACCCTTTCCCAGGCGGCCACCAGCTCTTCAGTCGAGTCGTGTGTTAGAGTCTCAGGAAACGGCCCAAGCTCCGTCAGGAACCTTTCGGGATCCATCAGGCGCCTGGGACAGAACCATCTGGTCGGTTCCATCTCCCTGCGGTGGGGGGAGGCGGTAGGAAAGTCTA